>NW_019154091.1:34558245-34820000 GCF_002288905.1 Enhydra lutris kenyoni | reverse complement strand
CCATGTGCACTAGAGAAGAATGTGTATTCTGTTGCTTTGGGATGGAATGTTCTGAATATATCTGTGATGTCCATCCTGTCCAGTGTGTCATTTAAAGCCTTTATTTCCTTGTTGATCTTTTGCTTGATGATCTGTCCATTTCAGTGAGGGGAGTGTTAAAGTCCCCTACTATTATTGTATTATTGTTGATGTGTTTCTTTGATTTTGTTATTAATTGGTTTATATAGTTGGATGCTCCCATGTTAGAGGCAGAGATATTTAAAATTGTTAGATCTTCTTGTTGGACAGACCCTTTAAGTATGATATATTGTCCTTCCTCATCTCTTATTATGGTCTTTGGCTTAAAATCTAATTTATCTGACAGAAACTTTGCCACCCAGCTTTCTTTTGATGTCCATTAGCATGGTAAATTGTTTTCCACCCCCTCACTTTAAATCTGGAGGTGTCTTTGGGTCTAAAATGAGCTCCTGTAGACAGTATTTTGATGGGTTTTGCTTTTTTATCCATTCTGATTACCTGTGTCTTTTGATTGGGGCACTTAGCCCATTTACATTTAGGGTAACTATTGAAAGATATGAATTTAGTGCCATTGTTTTGCTTGTAAGGTGACTGTTACTGTATATTGTTTCTGTTCCTTTCTGGTCTACTAATTTTAGGCTCTCTCTTTGCTTAGAGGACCCCTTTCAATATTTCCTGTAGAGCTGGTTTGTTGTTTACAAATTCTTTTAGTTTTTCTTTGTCCTGGAAGCTTTTTATCTCTCTTTCTATTTTCAATGATAGCCTAGCTGGATATAGTATTCTTAACTGCATGTTTTTCTCATTTAGTGCTCTGAATATATCACACCAGTCCTTTCTGACCTGCCAGATCTCTGTGGATAAGTCTGCTGCCAATATAATATTTATACCATTGTATGTTGAAAAATTCTTGTCTTGAACTGCTTTCAGGATTTTCTCTTTGTCACTAAGACTTAAAGTTTTACTATTAGATGACAGGGTGTGGACTTATTCTTATCGATTTTAAGTGGGGTTCTCTGTGTCTCCTGGATTTTGATGCTTGTTTCTTTTGCCATATTAGGGAAATTCTCTACTATAATTTGCTCCAATATACTTTCTGCCCCCCTCTCTCTTTCTTCTTCTTCTGGAATCCCAATTATTCTAATATTGTTTCATCTTATGGTATCACTTATCTCTCAAATTCTCCCCTCGTGGTCCAGTAGTTGTTTGTCTCTCTTTGGCTCAGCTTCTTTATTCTACATCATTTGGTCTTCTATATCTTTAATTCTCTCTTCTGCCTCATTTATCCTAGCAATAAGAGCTTCCATTTTTTATTGCACCTGATTCATAGCTTTTTTGATTTCAGCTTGGTTAGATTTTAGTTCTTTTATTTCTCCAGAAAGGGATTTTATTTCTCCAGACAGGGTTTCTCTAATATCTCCTATGCCTTTTTGAGCCCAGCTAGCACCTTGAGAATCGTCATTCTGAACTCTAGATCTGACATATTACCAATGTCCATATAGATTAGCTCCCTAGCTTTTGGTACTGCTTCTTCTTCTCTTTTTTTTCTTTTTTTTTTTTGTGGTGAGTTTTTCCACCTTGTCATTTTATCCAGATAAGAATATATGAATGAGAGAATAAAATATTAAAAGGATGGCAAAGATCCCAGAAAAATGTACACTAACCAAGTCAGAAGAGACCCCAAATTGGGGAGAGAAGAAAGGGAGCAAAAAGAAATATATATATTGGACTGTGAATAGAACAGAGCCACCCACTTGATTTTGGGTGTATTTTGGTCTCTTAGAAGAAACTACCTCCCAAAATTTTAAAGGATGAAAAACTAATATATATACAAAAATAAGGGTAAACATGATGAAGGGATGGAATATGACTGTAAAGATGAAAATTTTAAAAAAATTATAAAAAAGGAATTGATAATATAAGTTGGTTGGAAAAGGAAAGAAAAAAAAATGTAGAAAGAATGTGCTCAGGATGGAGACTAGAACAAAACCCTGTGCTAGACTTAGGGTATATTTTGATCTATTGGAAGAAATTGTATCCAAAAATTTTTTAGAAGATGAAACCCTATATGTATACAAAAAATAAAGTTAGATACAATGAAGGATAAAATATGACTATAATAATGAAGGTTTAAAAAGACTTTTTAAAGAAAGTTATTGTTAAGATAAACTAGTTAAAAAACATTACAGAGGAAAGAGGAAAAGTTAAAGAAATTAGAATAAGAAAAAAATAAAATTAAAAAAATGTAATTAACTTTGCAAGACTAAGGAATCATGGGGAGAAAAGCTATGAATTCCATGCTTTGCTTTCCCCTCCTCTGGAATTCCACTCTTCTCCTTGATCAGTGAGCTTAGTCTTGCTGATCTTCTGGGTGAGGGGCTTATTGTAGTGATTTTCGAATGCACTTGCCTGAGGTGGAATTGCACTGCCCTTGCCAGGTGCCGGGCTAAGTAATCTGTTCTAGTTCGTTCTCTGGAGATCTTTTTCCCTGAAGGCTTTCCATAGAGTTCCGGAGGACAGGAATGAAAATGGCGGCCTCTGAATCTCTGGCCCTGAGGAGCCGAGAGCTTGGGGCCCCACCCCTCAGAGTGCCCTTGGAGAAAAGTGGTCAATCCCTCTCATCTCCCTGTCTCTAGCCAGGCTCCATGCTCACCTAGCCAATGACTGAGTGTTTCTGTCTCTGGCACGGCCCCATTTGGAGTCTCCAAACCCAGCAGATTCCTGCAGCACATCCTCCAGAAGAGTAAGGTGAGTCTTTCCAATATGCCACTTGTGGGGCAGTGGCCTGACTGTGCTGTGGATCAAGGTTTAAGGTAACCCCGAGCTGAGAGCTCACTTCTCAGCTCTGTCTCTGTAGCCGGCTTCCCTGCTCTGATACTGGTGAGCTCTGCTACACTCAGACACCCTGATCCTTCTGTGACCCCACGGGACCTGAGATCACACTGTCCCTGTGAGGGCTCCACCCCCACTTAGCCTCTGGAGTGATGTCCCTCAGTGGGGCAGACTTTTACAAGTTTGGATTTTGTGCTTCGTTGCTCCACCTCTTGCTGGAAGCTGGCCCCTCCCCCTGTTGTCTGTCTTCCCGTTGCTTCCATTCACTTCTCCACACGTCTGACCTTCCAGAAAGTGGTCGATTTACTGTTCCTAGAATTGCTGCTCTTCTCTTTGATCTCTTGTTGAGTTTGTAGGTGTTCAGAATGGTTTGCTAACTATCTAGCTGAACTCCTGCGACCTGGTGTCATCTCAGCCTGCTACTCCTCCGCCATCTTGCTTCCAACTGTCATTAAACTGTCTTGAATGAACATTTTGAATATACCATCAGTTTCCTGCTATAATACTGACTGATGTAAGGATTTATCCCTAGGGAAATTATCAAAGATGCAGACACAGACTAAGGTGCAAGAATGTTCTTTGCAGCATAATTTACAATAGCAACAACATTAGAAACAAGATTCATGCTCAACAACAGGGGAGAGATGGAATGTTAATCGGTTGTGAATGGCTAATTATATTGACTAACCGGGAATGTTCATGGCACAATGATTAAGTGAAAACAAGATATAAAACCATATGTGGAGGATGTTCCCAATTTTGTAAATATACATAGATGTTCTTGTATAAGACTCAAATTGGGGTGAAATTGGGGAAAAAAAAGAGTAGTTTATGTGATGATGACTATATAACATAGTTTATTAGAGGAGGATTTGATTTTCCTGTATATTCGTATGAGTGGCAGTTTTAAACAAAGGTATCATTCCAATTTAAAGTTTTCATCCTTTATTTCCAGTTGGCCTTGGCATTAATATCACATTTAATATAAAATACATACAAACATTTATATTATATATAATTAATTTAGATTCTATTATATTTAATTAATGAAATAAAATATGCTTAAATAGAAATAGGAATTATATTCCAGAAATGGAATGAATTCTCCATGTGACAACTTCTTTTTATACAAGCCCTTTAAACATATGGACTCAGACAAATTTAATCCACAAATATTTACTGAGTGCCTGCCCTCAAGGAAGTTACAGTCTAGGAGAGTAATTAGGACCCCAAAAAGAGGCAATGTTCTGTGGTAGAAAGAACACAACTTGGAATTAAGACACCAGAGTCTGGGCTTTGTCACAAGTGCAATTTAACAGTCCATGAAATCTTTTGCAGGGTATGTATTAGAACGTAAATTATAAAGCTCAATTTTGGAATCAGGGAATCATAAAAAGCTTTTCTATTAGAGTCTGAATGCTCTGTGGCATGCATAGCAAGTGTGTGTTTACCAACCTGGAGTTAGTCGGTCCTTTGAACTCTTCTCCACTTCAGAAAGGACATACACATCTACATTCTTCTTACTACAGCTACGAAATTATGAAAGTTTGAGCATATTGGTTATACTGAGAATGAAACTTCAAAAAATCAGAGCTGATGGTTAAAACAGAGGTGGCATCATTCTTAGTGATTCAAGTGAGCATGTTATTCCAGATTCCTTTTTTTTTAAAAGATTTTATTTATTATTTATTTGACAGAGATCACGAGTAGGCAGAGAGGCAGACAGAGAGAGAAGAAGGGAAGCAGACTTGCTGCAGAGCAGAGAGCCCGATGCGGGGCTTGATCCCAGGACCCTGGGATCATGACCTGAGCTGAAGGCAGAGGCTTTAACCCACTAAGCCACCCAGGCTCCCCGTTATTCCAGATTCTTAAACAAGGTAGGTTTCCAAAATGAGGACTGAGAGGGTTGCTTAGGAAGCTTATAAGAAGTACAGAGTAGAACATTTATAGGAGCCAGAGATAAAATGATTTTTCAAAAGATGCAATAGAAGGAAAGACAACCCAATAATGGACTAATGGCACCAAAGTGATCATGACTGAGACCTTCAAGTAAAATCTGAATGTAGGATAAAACTGAGACGTTGAATTGAGCGATGAGCAGCTAAGATACAATGAAATTTCCCATTCTGAGGTTCCCCTCTCTGATCACAGCACCCTGAAGGTCTAATGATCTCATTCCTTTGATCCTGCAGGACCTACTGTTTGTCCAAATAATAAATTCCATTTTTGTCTTTTGCCTTTTCTTTCAGAATATCCACCGGCTGCAACTTCATTTGCTGTCCTACCCAGTTCAACTCTGCCGGCCTTGCCAGTAGTGCTCTTGTCCGGACACTGGACTGGACTCTTTCATCAGCATATGAACTTGTGCCATAGCCTGCCTGCCAGAATTTGAGCTTAGAAAATCCGTAAGGTCTATTTTCTCTGCTCTGGCTTGGAAGCTGCCAAATCCAGCTGCGGAATCACAGAACTAATCTCAAAGTCTGTCTAAAATAGGCGTAAAAGACATTATGAAAGATCGCTTTCAAATTCCTTCCTAATTAACCATAAAAATATGTTAAACAAGAAAAATCTTCAATGAACCTACCATAAAATGAAAGATAGAGTCAGATTCTGTTAAGAATCTGTTTCTGTTAAGAAATAGACTAATCTAATTTTCTAATCTAATTTCTGTTAAGAAATAGACTAATCCTGCCCACCTATTTGTGAAGGAGGATTGAAATACAAGAGCCTTGTTCTTGCTCATTATTTGTTGCCACAAGACCAGGACTTACTAACTAAAGGCATTGAGGTTCCATTCATCTGAGCTTCACAGGCAATTTATTATCAAGTAGGGAAGCCACAGAATGCCATCCTTAGGTATCCCAGAACTCAGAAACCAGATTGTCTTCCTAAATAAGTGTTCCTAAAGGACTGCTTCAGAACACTAACATATTAATCAACATTTTAAAAAAAGATTTTATTTATTTATTTATTTATTTGAGAGAGGGAGAGAGTACAAGCATGGGGAGTGGTAGACAGAGGGAGAAGCATGCTCCCTGCTGAGCAGGGAGCCTGATGTGGGGCTTGATTCAGTTCAGATCCTGGGATCAGGACCTGAACTGAAGGCAGATGCTTAACTGACTAAGCCACCCAGGCATCCCTTAATCAGCATTTAGATTCGATAAAAGACGAGTGGTGGCTGAAACTGGATTGGAGAGATCAGTAAGATAAGTTAAATATACAGAACGAAATTGAATTTATACAAATAGTGTATATATTTGAAATAAAGTTACTTGAAACAGATTATTTATACTATTCAACACAAAGACAATGATACAGCCTATGACTAGAGTGTAAATGAAAAAGGGAAAAACACATACACAAGAAAGGAGAAGGTTCACCAAAGGAAACCAAAGCCCTGGGTTTTACATCCTTCAGAAAGGGAAATAATGTCCTTACGTTGCTCTCGATCTTAATAATGAGATGGTAAAAATCTAAACATGGTTTAGTTGAAGCAGGATGATTTTCTTCTTAATTATTGCAGAGAATAAGCACAAACTATTAGTCCATATCTAAAAAGAGAAAGGGATTAAAAGCCAGGAAGTATAAAATAAGTCATTTTATTTTTGTAAAAATTAAAATGGCCTTTTGCCTCTTTTTCTGCCCAGCACCCCCTGCATTTTTCTGAGAAAAGCATCCCATGTCCCCAGCCCTACTCTAACCATAGGCTCCACATGGAGATAACAGCGTTTGGCATGATTTTACTGACCTGAACTAGATTAGCTGGAAGTGAACACCTGACCTAATCTGGGTCAGTCCTGGACCACCCAGCCCTGTACGCTGATTCAGCATGGGCTGAATGGGCTGGCACATACTGTGAACATCGTTACTCCTCCTCCAGGGTTTATTCAACAGGATCTGCGAGAAAGGGTTTCTTTTCTCTTAGGAGATAAAGCTGGGAAGATGTGTGGGGGGCAGGTGTGGACAAAAGTAGAGAGAAGCAAGGAAGTGAGGCAGAGCAAGAGACTCTTAGTAGTATCAAGGTTCTGGCTCACTGGGTCTCTGTTTAGCTGCTTTCTTTTCCTTTTTGGTTGCAGGAGCCAATGGATTTCTATTTTGCCTAAGCTAATTGAAGATGAATTTTTTCATCATGCAACCCAATGCACAAACACAAAAATTTTGATTATAAATGTAAATGAGCTCATTTCTCTTAGTAAAAATTCAAATAAAAATACTCAGATTGGAATGGAAAATGGAATATGGTCATTTTAAAGAATGCCTTCTGAAATAAAAGGGTGGAACTAAACGATTTGCAAATACTAACCCACACAGATATTTAAGATGCTTTCAAATCATGATATTTAAATCCTTGTTTATTTTTGTTTAGTGATATGTCTGTTTGTAAGAGGGTTTGCTGGGGCATCTTGGTGGCTTAGTCAGTTAAGCGTCTGCCTTTGGTTCCAGTCATGATCTCAGAGTCCTGGGATCGGGTCCCATGTGGGGTTCTCTGTAGAGCGAGGATGTTGCTTCTCCCTCTTCCTCTGCTCTTCCCCTGGCTCGTTCTCTCTGTCTTTCAAATAAATAAAATCTTTAAAAATACGTAAGAGGGTTTGCTAATAGCTTTCACCATGATTGTGGATTTGTATCTATTCCTAAACTTTAAAATCCTATACTTTGAAGTTATGTTGTTAGATTATAAAGATTCATAACTGTTATACTTGCATAGTCACTGTCCTTTACATTCCATTTTTTCCTTCCAGTGACTAAAGAGCATACTATATCCCTTCGAAACTTTTTTTTTCTATTGAAGTATAATTAACATACTGTTATGTTAGTTTTAGGTGTACAACATGATGATTCAACAGTTTTATACATTACTCAGTGCTCACCACGGTAAGTGTGGTCACCATCTGTCACCAATGTTTTTATAGTCCTAGTGACTATATTCCCTATGCTGTACTTCTATTTATTTTGTAACTGGAAGTTCATACCTCTTCATCCCCTTTATCTATTTTACCTATTCCTCCCCCACCACCTCTGCTCGGGCAGCCACCTGTTTGTTCTTTATATTTAACTCTGGTTTGTTGTTGTTGATCTCATTTGTTGTTGTTCGTTCATTTGTTTTGTTTCTTAAATATCACATATGAGTGAATGCATATGGTATTTGTCTTTTTCTGACTTATTTCACATAGCACTATATAACCTCTAGGTCCATCCTCGTTGTGGCAAATGGCAAGATTTCATTTTTCTTATGGCTGAGTAATATTCCACTGTATATATGCTCCTTCAAAACTTTTTTTTTTAAGATTTTATTTATTTGTTTGACAGACAGAGATTACAAGTAGGCAGAGAGGCAGGCAGAGAGAGAGGAGGAAGCAGGCTCCCTGCTGAGCAGAGAGCCCTATGTGGGGCTCGATCCCAGGACTCTGAGATCATGACATGAGCCTAAGGCAAAGGCTTTAACCCACTGAGCCACCCAGGCACCCCCAAAACTTTTTAACACACGTTAAATTTCTGTTTTACTGGCGCACCTGGGTGGCTCAGTGGGTATTCCATTGTGTATATATACCACATCTTCTTTATCCATTCGTCTGTTGATGGACATCTAGGTTCTTTCCATAGTTTGGCTATCGTAGACATTGCTGCTATAAACATTCGGGTGCACGTGCCCCTTCGGATCACTACGTTTGTATCCTTAGGGTAAATACCCAGCAGTGCAATTGCTGGGTCATAGGGTAGTTCTATTTTCAACATTTTGAGGAACCTCCATGCTGTTTTCCAGAGGGGTTGCACCAGCTTGCATTCCCACCAACAGTGTAGGAGGGTTCCCCTTTTGCCGCATCCTCGCCAGCATCTGTCATTTCCTGACTTGTTAATTTTAGCCATTCTGACTGGAGTGAGGTGATATCTCATTGTGGTTTTGATTTGTATTTCCCTGATGCCGAGTGATATGGAGCACTTTTTCATTTGTCTGTTGGCCATCTGGATGTCTTCTTTGCAGAAATGTCTGTTCATGTCTTCTGCCCATTTCTTGATTGGATTATTTGTTCTTTAGGTGTTGAGTTTGCTAAGTTCTTTATAGGTTTTGGACACTAGCCCTTTATCCGATATGTCATTTGCAAATATCTTCTCCCATTCTGTCAGTTGTCTTTTGGTTTTGTTACCTGTTTCCTTTGCTGTGCAAAAGCTTTTGATCTTGATAAAATCCCAATAGTTCATTTTTGCCCTTGCTTCCCTTGCCTTTGGCGATGTTCCTAGGAAGATGTTGCTGCGGCTGAGGTCGAAGAGGTTGCTGCCTGTGTTCTCCTCAAGGATTTTGATGGATTCCTTTCTCACACTGAGGTCCTTCATCCATTTGGAGTCTATTTTCGTGTGTGGTGTAAGGAAATGATCCAATTTCATTTTTCTGCATGTGGCTGTCCAATTTTCCCAACACCATTTATTGAAGAGGCTGTCTTTTTTCCATTGGACATTCTTTCCTGCTTTGTCGAAGATTAGTTGATCATAGAGTTGAGGGTCTATTTCTGGGCTCTCTATTCTGTTCCATTGATCTATGTGTCTGTTTTTGTGCCAGTACCGTGCTGTCTTGATGATGACAGGTTTGTAATAGAGCTTGAAGTCCAGAATTGTGATGCCACCAACTTTGGCTTTCTTTTTCAATATTCCTTTGGCTATTCGAGGTCTTTTCTGGTTCCATATAAATTTTAGGATTATTTGTTCCATTTCTTTGAAAAAAATGGATGGTACTTTGATAGGAATTGCATTAAATGTGTAGATTGCTTTAGGTAGCATAGACATTTTCACAATATTTATTCTTCCAATCCAGGAGCATGGAACATTTTTCCATTTCTTTGTGTCTTCCTCAATTTCTTTCATGAGTACTTTATAGTTTTCTGTGTATAGATTCTTAGTCTCTTTGGTTAGGTTTATTCCTAGGTATCTTATAGTTTTGGGTGCAATTGTAAATGGGATGGACTCCTTAATTTCTCTTTCTTCTGTCTTGTTGTTGGTGTAGAGAAATGCAACTGATTTCTGTGCATTGATTTTATATCCTGACACTTGACTGAATTCCTGTACAAGTTCTAGCAGTTTGGAGTGGAGTCTTTTGGGTTTTCCACATATAGTATCATATCATCTGCAAAGAGTGATAGTTTGACTTCTTCTTTGCTGATTTGGATGCCTTTAATTTCCTTTTGTTGTCTAATTGCTGAGGCTAGGACTTCTAGTACTATGTTGAATAGCAGGGGTGATAACGGACATCCCTGCCATGTTCCTGACCTTAGCGGAAAAGCTTTCAGTTTTTCTCCATTGAGAATGATATTTGCGGTGGGTTTTTCATAGATGGCTTTGATAATATTGAGGTATGTGCCCTCTATCCCTACACTTTGAAGAGTTTTGATCAGGAAGGGATGCTGTACTTTGTTAAATGCTTTTTCAGCATCTATGGAGAGTATCATATGGTTCTTGTTCTTTCTTTTATTAATGTGTTGTATCACATTGATTGATTTGTGGATGTTGAACCAACCTTGCAGCCCTGGAATAAATCCCACTTGGTCGTGGTGAATAATCCTTTTAATGTACTGTTGAATCCTATTGGCTAGTATTTTGGTGAGAATTTTTGCCTCTGTGTTCATCAAGGATATTGGTCTGTAGTTCTCTTTTTTGTTGGGATCCTTGTCTGGTTTTGGGATCAAGGTGATGCTGGCCATAAAATGAGTTTGGAAGTTTTCCTTCCATTTCTATTTTTTGGAACAGTTTCAGGAGAATAGGAATTAGTTCTTCTTTAGATGTTTGGTAGAATTCCCCCGGGAAGCCGTCTGGCCCTGGGCTTTTGTTTGTTTGGAGATTTTTGATGACTGTTTCAATCTCCTTACTGGTTATGGGTCTGTTCAGGCTTTCTATTTCTTCCTGGTTCAGTTGTGGTAGTTTATATGTCTCTAGGAATGCATCCATTTCGTCCAGATTGTCCAATTTGCTGGCGTAGAGTTGCTCATAGTATGTTCTTATAATTGTCTGTATTTCTTTGGTGTTAGTTGTGATCTCTCCTCTTTTATTCATGATTTTATTTATTTGGGTCCTTTCTCTTTTCTTTTTGATAAGTCTGGCCAGGGGTTTATCAATCTTATTAATTCTTTCAAAGAACCAGCTCCTAGTTTCATTGATTTGTTTTATTGCTTTTTTGGTTTCTATTTCATTGATTTCTGCTCTGATCTTTATGATTTCTCTTCTCCTGCTGGGTTTCGGCTTTCTTTCTTGTTCTTTCTCCAGCTCCTTTAGGTGTAGGGTTAAGTTGTGTACCTGAGACCTTTCTTGTTTCTTGAGAAAGGCTTGTACCGCTATATACTTTCCTCTCAGGACTGCCTTTGTTGTGTCCCACAGATTTTGAACCATTGTGTTTCCATTATCATTTGTTTCCATGAATTTTTTCAATTCTTCTTTAATTTCCTGGTTGACCCATTCATTCTTTAGAAGGATGCTGTTTAGTCTCCATGTATTTGGGTTCTTTCCAAATTTCCTCTTGTGATTGAGTTCTAGCTTCAGAGCATTGTGGTCTGAAAATATGCAGGGAATGATCCCAATCTTTTGATACCGGTTGAGACCTGATTTAGGACCGAGGATGTGATCTATTCTGGAGAATGTTCCATGTGCACTAGAGAAGAATGTGTATTCTCTTGCTTTGTGGTGAAATGTTCTGAATATATCTATGATGTCCATCTGGTTCAGTGTGTCATTTAAGGCCTTTATTTCCTTGTTGATCTTTTGCTTGGATGATCTGTCCATTTCAGTGAGGGGAGTGTTAAAGTCCCCTACTATTATTGTATTATTGTTGATGTGTTTCTTTGATTTTGTTATTAATTGGTTTATATAGTTGGATGCTCCCACGTTAGGGGCATAGATATTTAAAATTGTTAGATCTTCTTGTTGGACAGATCCTTTGAGTATGATATAGTGTCCTTCCTCATCTCTTATTATAGTCTTTGGCTTAAAATCTAATTGATCTGATATAAGGATTGCCACTCCTGCTTTCTTCTGATGTCCATTAGCATGGTAAATTCTTTTCCACCCCCTCACTTTAAATCTGGAGGTGTCTTCGGGTTTAAGATGAGTTTCTTGTAGGCAACATATAGATGGGTTTTGTTTTTTTATCCATTATGATCACCTGTGTCTTTTGATTGGGGCATTTAGCCCATTAACATTCAGGGTAACTATTGAGAGATATGAATTTAGTGCCATTGTATTGCCTGCAAGGTGACTGTTATTGTATATTGTCTCTGTTCCTTTCTGATCTACTACTTTTAGGCTCTCTCTTTGCTTAGAGGACCCCTTTCAATATTTCCTGTAGAGCTGGTTTGGTATTTGCAAATTCTTTCAGTTTTTGTTTGTCCTGGAAGCTTTTAATCTCTCCTTCTATTTTCAATGATAGCCTAGTTGGATATAGTATTCTTGGCTGCATGTTTTTCTTGTTTAGTGCTCTGAATATATCATGCCAGCTCTTTCTGGCCTGCCAGGTCTCTGTGGATAAGTCTGCTGCCAATCTAATATTTTTACCATTGTATGTTACAGACTTCTTTTCCCGGGCTGCTTTCAGGATTTTCTCTTTGTCACTAAGACTTGTAAATTTTACTATTAGGTGACGGGGTGTGGACCTATTCTTATTGATTTTGAGGGGTGTTCTCTGAACCTCCTGATTTTGATGCTTGTTCCCTTTGCCATATTGGGGAAATTCTCTCCAATAATTCTCTCCAATATACCTTCTGCTCCCCTCTCTCTCTTCTTCTTCTGGAATCCCAATTATTCTAATGTTGTTTTGTCTTATGGTGTCACTTATCTCTCGAATTCTGCCCTCGTGGTCCAGGAGCTGTTTGTCCCTCTTTTGCTCAGCTTCTTTATTCTCTGTCATTTGGTCTTCTATATCGCTAATTCTTTCTTCTGCCTCATTTATCCTAGCAGTGAGAGCCTCCATTTTTGATTGCACCTCATTAATAGCTTTTTTGATTTCAACTTGGTTAGATTTTAGTTCTTTTATTTCTCCAGGAAGGGCTTTTATATCTCCTGAGGGGGTTTCTCTAATATCTTCCATGTCTTTTTTGAGCCCGGCTAGAACCTTGAGAATCGTCATTCTGAACTCTAGATCTGACATATTACCAAAGTCTGTATTGATTAGGTCCCTAGCCTTTGGTACTGCTCCTTGTTCTTTTTTTTTGTGGTGAATTTTTCCGCCTTGTCATTTTGTCCAGATAAGAGTATATGAAGGAGCAAGTAAAATACTAAAAGGGTGGCAACAACCCCAGGAAAATATACTTTCAGAAAGTGGTTGATTTTCTGTTTCTAGAATTGCTGTTCTTCTTCTCTTCAATCTCCCGTTGGATTTGTAGGTGTTTGCAATCTTTAGATAAGCTATCTAGCTGATCCCCCACTACCTGAAGTAGTCTCAGTCTGCTACTTCTCCACCATCTTGACTCCTCCCTGAACTTAGTTTTGATTTTATCTTTGATAGTCCTTCTGCCTAGAAAGCTTTCTTGAGCTATCTCTGTCAAAATCCTACCTATTCAAAACCACCCTAGTCATAAAGCCTTGGTTCATGTACCAGATAAGACTTGTCCTATTTATAAGCCACCATAGCATTCTATAGCCTCTATTAGTGATGAAAAATTTTTAGCTTAAATTAAAGATTTTCAGAATTTGTTATCTTTCCATTTTACCAGATTGTAAGATGTTTAAAAAATGTGCTTTTGCCCCACTCAGCTTTTAATTTTCTGAAGGCCCTTAGTAGTACAGCATATTTCACAGTCAGTGCTCAATAAGTATTTGTTGAATTTAAATATTGTATCACTCAAGACAAAGAAAAAATCATTCTGAAAGAATGACTAAGGTTTCGTTCCTTCCTTAGATTTATTTTTTTTATTTGAGAGTGAAGGAGAGCCTATGTGGCGGGGGAGGGGCAGAGGGCAAATCCTCAAACATACTCCGAGCTGATCAGGAAGCCTGAGGTTGGGCTCTATCCCAGGACCCTGAGATCATGACCTGAGCCAAACCAAGAGTCAGCAGCTCAACGGACTGAGCCACCCAGGCTCCACAATCAAGGTTCTAAACATCCTATGTCCCATAAAAATTTGTTCAAACACAAAAATGCTATTTTCTCTATATGAAAGCTTTGCTTGGAGAATGAACTAGCTGAACATGTCTCTGAATGGCACAAGAGAAGGCACATGACATTGTTATGAGGGCAAACCTGAAGGAAACATGTACTTTGTAAGAAAACCTGGCCACAGAAACAGCGGTGACATATGAATAGAGATCTTTCTGAATATTTGATCAAGTGCCAGAGGTTGCCTTTATACACAGTTTATGATCGACACAACTTTAGAAAGAGTTGGCTCTCTATGTTGCTTTTGTTCACAGAGATAGTAACGACAACTTTCTACCACTACACTGTAGAGCCTGAGTAGATGCAAGAAAATAATGGGTTCTAAGTCTGGGAATGCAGATTGCAGCCTAATTCTGGAGGACTTTGAAGGCTGGTATTGGGGTGTATGGAGAAAGCAGCTCATTGACAGGTTTTAATTGTTCTTGTTTCCTGTTGTTCCTTTTAGAACTTGGAGCACCATCCTAGAGATACGCTTCAGGAAAATTAACCACACAGCAGAGCAGCAGAGAGGGGCTTGGCTGGGAAGGAGAACCTAGACCTACAGACTTAGCTGGTGTACTTAGAATAGATTAGGAAGCGGTCAAATGAAGCAAAGTGGCAGAAGTAATAGAGGGGAGGGAAATGATGCTGATGTTGGGAACTATTATAAAGGAATTAACAACTGAACTGTGAATGATTATGATGGTCAGGATAAGGACAAACCAAAAATAGCTCCTAAAGTTTTGAATCAGGGAAAGGAAAGAGACCGTCACAGGATGGAGACTGGGGTTGGGTGCGGGAGGGAGAGAGCCTAGAGGACCTAGAAAGGTTACTCTTTTTCCTCCCGTGAAAATGTGTTTTTGTTTTACTTCTCCCATTTTTCCTTCCCAGTCTCTTATTTGTCCCTTTAAAGGCTAGTATTTTAGACAAGTCACTAATATCTGAGCAGTGCAAGTCAATTAGCTACCTCTTTTCATGCAACAAATGGAACAAAATTTAATAGGATTTATCATAGCCAGTGTTTTTATCAGTGTAGAAAAAAAAAGATATGGTTATATGCTCTTAGAGAGGAGTATAATTGGAAATTAGTTTTATGATCAGAGGTCGATATACTATATGGTTTGGCTTTTTACATTTTTTTATTTTAATTTTTTAAAGGTTTATTTATTTTAGAGAGAGAGAGTGAACACAAGCAGGAGGGACAGACAGAGAAGGGGAGAGAATCTCAAGCAGATTCCTAGCTGAGTGCAGAGCCATACACGGGATTGGATCCCACTACCCTGAGATCAGGTCTTGAGCCAAAATTGAAGTCGATGCTGCAACTGATTGCACCACGCAGGTGCTCAGGCTTTTTAGACATTTTTTTCTAAGATTTTTTTTTAAGATTTTATTTATTTATTTGACAGAGAGAGATACAGCGAGAGAGGGAACGCAAGCAGGGAGAGTGTGAGAGGGAGAAGCAGGCTTCCCCCCCAAGTAGGGAACTCGATGTGCAGCTCAATCCCAGCACCCTGGGATGATGACCTGAGCCAAAGACAGACACTTAACTTCTGAGCCATCCAGATGCCCTGGCTTTTTAGACATTAAATCAAATTTATTGATATATAATTTACATATAATAAAATACTCCCTTTTAAGTGTACTATTAGGTGAGTTTTGACAAAAGTGTGCCTGTATAACTACTACCCCAATCAAAATAATTTTTCATCATTTCCCCAAATTCACTCATGTCCCTTTACTATCATCCTCTGTTTACCCCCTACCAAAGATACGCATTATTCTGCTTTCTGCCACTAGGTATTAATTTTTCACATTTTTAACATTTCAAATAAATGGAATCATACAGTTTGCACTTTTTTGTGTCTTTTTAACTAAAAAGGCAGGGGGAGCTCCCCTCTACTCACCAGGTGAGAAGCTGCTCTATTCATGAATTGCTTAATAAAATCAATTAGATTTTCACATAAAAAAAGGGTTTTAAAGTGTCTCCAGATTGATGTGTATACTAGTCATTCATTTCTTATTATTACTGAGTAGTTCCAGTAGATTCCAATTTTAGTAGTTCCACTAAAACTTGTTTAGCTAATTACCCACTGATAGATTCTGTTTCCAGTTTTTGCCTGTTAGGAATAAAGAGATTAACATTCATATTTAAGTCTCCGTGTGGATATGTTTCATTTCCCTTGGGCAAATACCTAGGAGTGGAATTGCTTGGTTATATGGTAAGGGTATGCCTAACATTTTAAGAAACTGCCAAATTGTTATCCAAGGTAGGTGTACCATTCTACATTCCCACAAGCAATGTATGAACATACTGCTGCTTGACATCCTTGCCAACACTTGGTTACGGGAACCCTTTCCAATTTTAGTCCTTCTAGTAAGTGCACAGTGGTATTTAATTGTATTTTAATCTGCATTGCTCTAATAACTAGTGAGTTGAACATACTATTGTTTTTTTATTAGTTATTTGAAGAGTCATTTGAGAAGTATCTGTTCAAATACTTTGCACATTTTAAAATTGGTGGTTTGTTTTCTTATTGAATTATGAGTGAGATTCAAGTTCTTTATCAGATATATGTATTATGAATAATTTCTCCTAGCCTGTGGGGTTGCCTTTTCATTTTTGTTAAAGGTGATTTTCAAAGAGTGTAAGTTTTTAGTTTCAATAACTTCTAATATACCAATTTTTTTTTTTAATGATCAGAACTTCAGAACTTTAGGAGCTAAGCTTAAGAAAATGTAAGCCTTGGGGACCTGGGTGGCTCATTTGGTCAAGCTTCTGACCATTGGTTTTGGCTCAGGTCATGATCTTAGGGGTCATGAGACAGAGCCCCACGTGGGGCCCCATGCTCAGCAGAGAGGCTGCTCAAGGGTTCTCTCCCTCTGCTCCTTCTCCCACTCACTTTTGCTTTTTTCTCTCTCTCTCTCAAATAAACAAATACATCTTAACATAAAAAAGAAAAGAAAAGAAAATGCAAGCGTCACCATCGGTTCACTCTCTATTACCTACCTGGGATGCTTGAATGTTGCAGACTTGGGCTAGAATCTAGGCAAATTTTACAAAATCTCACAAATGTGACACCCACTTTTGTTTGTAGTAATGGGTATCATTTCGTGGGTATATACTGTGCAATATACAGGGTGCTAAATACTTCATTTAAAAATTTTCGTTTCTTCCTTACAAAAGCCTCACTGGAGAGGAAATGTGGATGAAGAGTTATAAAATAATTAGGCTAAAGGCTTAAATATTATCAGTGGCAGAACTAGAAGATACTTGACTCTAAAACCCTTTGAGTCTTAAAAACTATGCGGTGTCCTATCTTAGAAATCTTCATATCTGTTGAAGTCATGAAGTAGAAGTCCTCTTAGGGCTGCTTTTGTCTGTTTCCTGATGTCAAACACAGTCATGGAACTGTGGGGTTTTCTGTAATATTCAGGCTCCACTTTTATGGCAGTTCCATCAGCTTCCCGACCTCTCGATTGTGGCTACAATGTTTTGTCTTTGTTTAATTGGCTTGGGTTTTAACCTTGACAGTTCTAGTGGCAAACTCCAGATTCCTCACCTTCCTGCTTATCGCACAAGAGGTAACTCTCCTGGGAGGTCAGTTTTGTGGAGTTCAGGGAGTCATTCCAGGATCTCAGCTTATAACCCAGTCTTTCAGCCCTTCCAATGATTTTGTAACAATCTAATTCTCTTTATTATATCACTTTCTGCTTAAAATACTTCATGTGGCATCTTTTTCCAGCATAGAACCCTGCCTGGTGCACATGGTCTGGACACACATTCAACAAAGGCTTGAGCAGCTATTAATCGGAAGTGGAAGTAAACAGGCAGTTCAGGTACAAGAAATTGAGTCCTTGGGGAGACAGGCATGTCAGACACCTTCTCCATCCCAAGCAAATAATGTGATTGCTTGATTATCAGGGAACCAGGAAACCAATATCAGGACAGGCTGTGCTCCGACAGGGCATGTATTGAGCTGGTAAACTCTATCCTGGGTCTCTCAGACTCCTCTTGTTCCTTATGCCTACAGATCAAGACACTTGATCCCAATGTGCAGGGCGAGATTGTACCTTCAGCCCAAGATGAAGCCGTGTCAGCAATGACAGCTAGAGAGAGGAAGGGACAGGGGAATGAGCAGGACAGTTTAAAGCACAAAGGAACAATTTCAAGGTGAATAAAAGGCAGAGCTACTTCATAAAGCATTTAGTAGATACGTGGTGCTCATTGCCTTGAGATAGAAAATAGAAGCATCATTTTAAATGTGTCTCTTCGTTGACTATTAAGATCTGTGAGTACTCAGGCAAGTTGTCAAGTCAGCATTTGGCAACCAATTTAGGAATTCCCTCAATGTTACTGATTAATGGTTATCCAACTCTTGCTTGAACAGTTCGAGTGACAGAGTTCATTATTTCACAAACCTGGCTATTCAATTTCTCTAACCATCAGAATGTTATTTTTGTTGTTGAATACCAAGTCATCTCTCTGTAATTTTTTCTGTCTGAGTGTAAGCATATGGTCTCTTGCTACTTATCTCATTTTAAAAGTATCTCTGGTATCCACTCCCACTCAGGAAAGGCCCCGATTTTCTTTCAGGAAATTATATTTCATCCATGGTATATGGTTTTCAGAGAAGATCTGTGTGCCTGCCTCCCACTCTGGAAACAAAGGGAAAATCCCTCCTTTCCTTGCCCTCATAAGCACAGACATAGGTATGTGTCCTAGGTTGGGCCAGGTGTACACTTTCTCTTCAGTTATTTAGTCTTTTTTTTTTTTAAGATTTATTTATTTGACACAGAGAGAGATCACAAGTAGGCAGAGAGGCAGGCAGAGAGAGAGGAGGAAGTAGGCTCCCTGCTGAGATGAGAGCCCAATGCAGGGCTTGATCCCAGGACCCTGAGATCATGACCTGAGCCGAAGGCAGAGGCTTTAACCCACTGAGCCACCCAGGTGCCCCTTCAGTTATTTAGTCTTGAGGAAATGGGGCATAAATAAAAGGAGTGGGTAAAGGTCATAAAGCACAGAGGTAGTGTGTCGTTTGCACAATGAAGTCAGGAGACGGTGGCTATACTTTCTGTTTGCAAATCTATTTGTTTTACCTTTGTTATTGTTCATTTCAGAATCTGGTCCTCTAATTTCAAGTCTAGGTGCCTCAGTAGCCTTCTACTGGTTTAGTTATCTTAAAGTTTCTTTCTGATTTTGCAATTCAAATTTCCAAACAAAATCCTATATATGAATGGGTGAGCTTTTTCCCCTGAAGTGTCTAGTGTTTGCTTATGTTACTTAGGAGCAATTTGTTTGCAAGGACAGGACCCACTTCAGTCAACTCAAAACCTGAGAGTTTCATTGAAAGAACATAAAGAAGACTCAAGGTACTAAGGACAGCGATTAGAACTGGATCTTCAGAAATGGAGCTAGGAAATGGGGAAATCAAGAACTGTGAATAATAATTGAAAGAACAATTATTCTTTCAATCTCAGCAGCCAAGTGTTCTCCTTTATAGTAGTGGGTTCACTGCTGTTTTCTGGATATATGTTTTGGTCTCTATTCTTGCTAGGTTCCTGTGTAACCATCTCATATCAACCAATCATGACCTTTTTTTAAGCTTAACCTACAATCAAGTAACTACAACTCTATGTCTCTTAGTTCTAATTGTCAAAAGAGAAATATCTGTTCCCCAACCTGCCAGTAGATTGGCTGGTTTGGGAGTAGGTATTCATCCTTAATCAAATCAGTTGGGGACAAGTTGGGGCAGGTTAATTGTATATCCCTCTGGGTGCAGAAGGTCAAGGTAGAAGGTGAAGTTGGGAGTATCTGGCAAAATGACTGATTGGTCTGGAATGCTCTTGATGGGTGAATGATCCTCACAAGTCCAGACATTTTGAAAAATTGTAACCTGGGAATTGGAAGTTATTTTCTTCTTCTTTTTTTTTTTTTAAGATTTTATTTATTTATTTGACACAGAGAGAGTCACAAGTAGGCAGAGAGGCAGGCAGAGAGAGAGGGGGAAGCAGGCTCCTTGCTGAACAGAGAGCCCGATGCGGGGCTTAATCTCAGGACCTTGAGATCATGAACTGAGCTGAAGGCAGAGGCTCAACCCACTGAGGCACCCAGGTGCCCCGTAAGTTATTTTCTTCTAAGACTCACCCAAGATTTCTGGGACACCTGGGTGGCTCAGTCAGTTAAGCAGATAACTCTTGATTTTGGCTCAGGTCATGATCTCAGGTCCTGGAACTGAACCCCACACTGGGCTCCATGTTCAGCATGGAGTCTGGGGATTCTCTCTCACCCCTTGGGGCTGCCCCCACCCAAATTGTGCACACTTTTTCTCTCTCTCAAATAAGTAAACAAATTAATCTTTTTTTTTAAATAAAAAAAGAATCATCCAAGACTTCCTACTCACTAAGAATAATCCTTCTCACCGAAGAACACCTGTTTGTTTGTAAGTTGTTATCCTAACTGTAGTCACTAGTTGTTGCCCCTGAGAGGCTGATAGAGACCCATTACCTCTCTTCAGTGGCTCTCTGTGACATTCCAGGCTTTCTCCTACTGATGTCCATGGACCACCTGCATTAGAATCTCCTGAAAGCTTAAAATGGAGACAGAGTCCTGAGATTCACTCTAGATCTACTGAATCGGCATTTGGGCAGGGGCAGGAGTGGAAAAGCCGTTCGTTCACATTTCCCACAAATTCTCTAGGTGATTCTCAAATACATTAATGTTTGAGAATCACTAAGCCAGACTATCCATTACTTGAGGACAGGGAACAGTGTCTGTCTTGTTCAGAATTGTATCCGTGATACATTGCCTGGCACCTGGAAGACAGTTGGTAAATAAAGACTCAGGAAACTCTTACATCAACAACATAATACTGATTATATACAAATGTATAACAACAGTGATGAGGTTTAACTTAACAATTACTGGCTGCATCATAAACTCATGATTACATTACAATACCAAATTATTTCTATCAATTACTAAAGAACACTCTTTTAAAAAATCATCCCATTATTGTAATACTTTTAATAGCTAGAATTCTCCTTTGCTTTTATGTTAGACTTACTTTCAGCCCACACCCTAATTATTCTTCTCTAAATGGCATAGGTATGGTTTTCATGTCCTATGAGTCCAATTTCAATTACTGTGAGATAGAAATATTTGCCCATATTTAGCCATGCTGTTCATTTTCCTAGTACTTACTTTCTGTTTCGTACTCACCGAGTACAAAAAAGGATTGCTGGTGAATCAGAATGTGAGGTGGTCATGGTCATACAGATAATGTGCAAGAAGTAACTCTGAGGTCTCAAGAAAGTGGCAGATCATAGTTTTTCTCTGTGCTCCTTTCACATTTTTATAAAAATATGTGTTTTTACACTATTGTAGAACAAATATAATGGCAGTTTTATGCTTTATAATTTATATTGCTGATTTCATGAACTTCTGGAAATTCTACTATATTTCTGACAGTTATAAACTCCCCCTTCCCCCTGTGATACTATGCTATGAGCCAAAATGTTATGACATTGTAGGGAGAGAGGCCTGTTCCATTTCTGCCTAACCCCAATCTACCTCCTCTCTTTACCAAAGGGAAATTCCCTCCCCCTTCACTATTCGCTTCCCAATACCATCCATGGGTCCTGGTGCTACACCCCAGAGACACCGAGATTTAAGTAAAGTTTGACCAATTAAAAAATTTTTTTTCATTTATATGAAATATACTCCAAAATCAAAACATTTCCCAAATCCAATCACTTCTCTTTCCCTCCACTGTTCCCACCCTGGTCTAAACAATGTCAACTCTTGCTGAATTATTACAAGAACCTGATTTGTCTCCATGCTTCCACCCTTGCTCCACACCCAATACCGTAGTCTCAGCATAACTTGTAGGACGTTGCCTCAAAAGTATGTGAGACACAGTCACTCCTTCACGGCTCACTCAGGCACTGGTCAAAGTCTTCACGGTCACCTAAAAGGCTATATGCATTCTGTCATATAATAAGCACTTGATAACTTTTTGCTAAGTGAATGAGTAAATTTAAAGAAATTTAGTTCTTCTTACTTTTTTTTTTTTTTTTTTTTTTAGTTCTTCTTACTTTCAAATTAATACCCTAGTTCCTCAGAAGCTCCTCGGAGAAAATGGCTTCCAGACTTCCATTCTAGTCATCATCCTCCTACATGAACTTTAGGTTTTGTTGTCCTTCTTAAAATGTGGCACCAAGATGCAAACATAGTGATTCCACTTTGCTTAACCAGCGAAGTTTACTCCATACATCCTTCTATCCCTGTGGCTTGGAATTGCATTATCTTTTTTGGCAGCCATGTTATAACATTGGATCACATTCTGTTTGCAGTGAATGAAAATTCCCACGTCTTCACCCAGAAACTGATGTTAATTCAAATCTACTCATCCTTGCACTTGTGCAGTTGGTATTTTGAAGCTATGTAAGGACTGCCCAAAATTATCTTCTTTCATAGAATTTGATTCTTTTTTGTTCAAAGAAATTTACATCAATGCCTCTAATTGCTCAGTTTTGTTACTATGGCAACACTGTTAGATGTTACTATTTTTTTCAGCCATTACATTTTCCATCATCAGCTTGTCCCCCTTGTCTTCCAACTGGTGTACAACACAAAAGTGGGGTTTTTTTTCCCTTTTCTAAGATTATTTTGCTAGATCATTTAAATATTTCTCCTGACATGACTAATTGTAGAAGGAAGAGTTACACAGACTTTGGAAGATCTGGGTACTGTCTTGTCTGCTACCTCTGTGATCTTAGAGGTGTGAATGAAACTTAATTTAATCACCTATGTAAAATGAGAATGATGATAATAGTATCTGCTATTTAATAGGATTATTTCAAAGGTCAATGGGATCATGGGAGTGTAAAGGGAGTACTTATATAAAACAAGAAAAATGCCTAGAGACCTTAAATCAAGTTAGAATCAGATAAGCTTCTCTTCTTTTGCTACTTTTTTCCCTTTAAAATATAGCTCTGTAATATGGAGAGCTGGTCCGAAGTTACTATACATTGGTTCTCACCCGAATTTCCCCACTAACTAGTTTGGGTATCTCAGAAAAATAATATAACCTGATAGGTTTTATTTTCCTAACTGAAACAAACAAACAAACAAACAAACAAATAAACCCCACAAAAAACAATAGGATTTGCCCATGTACTTTCTAAGATCTCCTTCAGCTTTTTGAATTTTTAAAAACCTATCGTGCTGGTCCACCCTGAAGAATAACACAAGTCTTATTGTACAAATTTGTAAATTTGTACCTTCGTCAAGGTACATGTCTAGTAGTTTCTTTTTTTTTTTTAAGATTTTATTTATTTATTTGTCAGAGAGAGAGAGGGAGAGAGAGCGAGCACAGGCAGACAGAATGGCAGGCAGAGGCAGAGGAAGAAGCAGGTTCCCTGACGAGCAAGGAGCCCGATGTGGGACTCGATCCCAGGACGCTGGGATCATGACCTGAGCCGAAGGCAGCTGCTTAACCAACTGAGCCACCCAGGCGTCCCTGTCTAGTGGTTTCTATAATAACTAAGATACATATGCTGCATTTCAAATAGAGGCAGAGATGTAGTGCCTGTAAGAGCTAAAGGCTTTCAAAGGAGTCCTGGAACACCAAGCTGAAACCAACAAGGTTTATTTCAAGTAATTAAAGAACCACTTGAGCAAAACTAGAAAGTATTTTCCCTCTACTGAATGTGAGTTTCTTAACAGAGACCCCACCCAAAACCCGGGGGTGCTGAGGACTTTAATAACAATAATGCATCTTGTTTAAATAAAAACAGTTAATCTTTTTGTATGAAGTTTAAAAGATGCAGACATTAGCAATCAGTTATTTAGAAAACATGCACCACTCCTGTGCAAAAATATCAAACTGCTGAGAAGAGAAGCTAAGTTAATATGAGCATACAAGAGAGTGACAAGTGGAGACATTACTTCCAATTCTTTTCATGAAGCTTATTTTATTGAAAACATGATTAAAAATTTAAAATAATTACAATAAAACTAATATTACATTATCCATGATCCTGCTACTGTAATTGAATTTTAAAGATTACTATTTTTAATTTATAGACATATATTTCAATTCCTTAAATTCATGGGAATAATTGGCCTTAGGCCTTCATGCGAAGAGTACTTAATCTATAGGGAGAATCTATGAGGAGAACCTTCTGAAATTTGGCTTAGTAGCTTCCAAGACACTACTCTTTCTGTTCTCCTGTTTTTCACCACCAGCTTGTTTTCAGTCATCTTTGCCGGTTCCTCGTTATCTTCTCTTTCCCTAAATTTGAGTACTTCGGGGCTCAGTTCTTACATTTTTTTCTCTTTTCTATCCTGTTAATTGCTGTGGCTTTAAATTTCGCCTATCTGCTGCTGACATTCACGTTTATAAATTTAGCTCAGAGCTTTATTTCCACCTTGAACTCCAGACATGTGTGTACATCTGCTTACAAGACTCATTTACTTGGAAGTCCCAAACATAACAAAACCAAATGAATCTCTTGACTGTATCCCAAAACTTACTGTATTTCTAGACTTCTACCACTCAGTAAATACCAACTTCTTTCTTCTGGGTAGTCAAATCCCAAATCTTGGAGTCATTCCTGACTTCTTTCTCTCATATCTAACATCCATTAATTTTACAGAGAGAGAGAGACCAGGTGTGAGCAGGGAAGGTGACAGAAGGAGAGAGTGACGGAGAGAGTGAAAGAGAGAATCCCAAGTAGGCTCCACACTCAGCGAGGAACCTGACACAGGGCTCGATCTCACGACCCTGACATCATGACCTGAGTTGAAATAAAGAGTCGGAGGCTCAACTGACTGAGCTACCCAGGCACCCCATTAGCACTATCTTTTAAATATATTCAGAATCCAAGTGCTTCACACTTCTTCCCACTACCACTCAGTTGCAAACCATAATCTTTTTCACCTGGATTTTGCAATAGCCTCCTAATTTGTCTCTTCCCTTTCCCCACTCTCCTTCTAAAAGCCATTCTGTATAAGTGGTCTTAAAAGTAAATTAGATCAGAGGGCACTTGATGTAATGAGCACTGGGCGTTGTATGCAACTGATGAATCACTAAATTCTACCCCTGAAACTAGTAATATAGCATATGTAAACTACACTGAATTTAAATAAAGAATTTTTTAAAAAATAAATTAGATAATGTTGTTCCTTTCCCCGAACCCTACAATGGCTTCTCATCTCACTCAGAGTGAAATCCAAAAGCCTTACGATGGCCTAAAAGGCCCTACAAGATCTGCACTCCTCCTCCCCACGGATCTGATTTCATGTCCTCCCGCTCACACCTCATCTGCCCACCTTACACCAGCTAGTTCTGGCCTCCTTTCTTTTCCAAACATGATCCAGCCTTGCACATTCCCACTCCAAGTTTTTGCCCTTGCCATTCCTTTCAGATGCCTCCTTGAGTCACTTTCTCAGAAAGGTCTTCCTGACCACCCCTATGAAATAGTACCACCCTCCTGTCATCTTTACTCTCTATCCCATTTTACCTTGCTTTGTTTTTCTTCTTAGCACCTATCACCACCTGACATATCACATGTTATTTGTTTAATGTCAGTCTTTTAAAGCTGAAGTGTAAGGTCTATATGTCACTTTTGTTAATTGCAGTATCCCCATCACCTAGAACAATGTTTGGCCCACAATAAGCACCCAATAAATATTTGTTGAACAAATGAATAAACAAGCCCTGTAGTTTTAATCAGAGACTGACAAAAGATACATGAGCAGGTAAAAAGTAAACATACCATTAACTGATTTGATACAGTGAAAATGATTGAACTAATGACAGGTGTCTGAATCTCACAAATAAAGTGGGCAAAAATTTAAATTGCAGAAGAATATATATATACATAGACACACACATATATAAATGGCATCAAATATAAAATGCTCAGATATACACATTTTATATAAATTGTGTGAGATACACACACATATTTGTGTATGTATATATATATGTACACACATATATATGTATACATACACACATATACAATATGTATATATATATATGTATACACACACACACACACACACACACACATATATATGTGGGGTGGGGGAGAGGCAAAGAGAGAGAGAAAGGAAAGAGATTATGTCCAAGAATGAGAAATACCAAATTTAGAGGGTAAAATGGCAGATACCCAAAGGGGTAGTGTGGGCAGAGAAATTCATATTACTCTAACTTTTTGTATGCTGAAGTAAAAAAAATCAGTAATTTAGATTTCAGAGAAAAATGCTTAGGGTCCCAAAAGAGAGACTCTTTGCATCTTATGGATAATTCAACTGAATAAAACTCCCATTACACAATACTGCTATCCTTCAAAAACCTTCTGTGCTACCAAACATCAGTTCTTCACTTTAAAAAAAAAAAGAAAAAAACTTTTTATTTTGGAAGTTTCAAAGATGGGAAAAATGTAGAGAGTTTAGTATATTACACCCTCATGTACGGGATTTCTTCTTTTCCTCAAAATGGAACAACCAGGATTAGATTTATCCTCTAGCATGAAACAACTGAAAATAGAAACAACAGTCCCAAGCCACCAGACATCAGGCAATGAAGGACAGAGATCACTGAGAAAAGGGGAACAAATGAGGTGAGCCCAAGATGGCCCCAGCTTTGTTTGGAGAGAAGTTTCAGGCTTTGTAGCAGGGAGGGAACCCAATGACATTGCTGCTCGTTGGGTACCTATGCTTCAGGGGCTAGAAGAACAATGAAAGAACACACACCACTCAGAAACGTTCCTCTTGTGTGGATGGGCAGAAAACGTTCTCAATTAGAGGCAAGCAGCAGAGGTCAGGAGTGAGTCTTGGCCATGAGTGATGGAAGAGGAAGCTTTCTATCCCAGCAACAAACACTATAGTATCACTCTCTCCCTGCTCTCCCCTCTGTCCATGCTTAACCTTCTGGAAAGAACAGATAAGAAACATCAAAGGACACATGAACCAAAGTCTGTTGAACAAACCTGATGATTCTCTATTCCTGTTTCATACAAAGTTATCTTTTAACAAATAAAACCACATTGAAGAAAGAGTTGTTTTTTAAAAGAATGGGTAACCATAAACTGGATATGTTCAGATCTCTTGGTTCTCTGTGTTCAGATCCATTACTCCTATGATGTGGGACAGGAAAAAAAAATTGGTATTAAAGTGCCTTTTGCTGCTTAAGGAAACCAAATCTCTAGAAGCCTGGCCCACGAGCCTCTTTGCAGGTATATTCCTTAAACTTCATGCTGTTTCTCTCTTATTCTAAGTAATCCTACAGGAGTCCTATCCCTAATGTACTTCTTCTTTGTGTATTACCCTGAAGTCTTCCTAATGCCATCTTGTGACATGTGGCATTACTTGACTATTCATTTGACGCATTCAGGAATAAGCTAGGAGTTGGGAGGGTGTACATTTCAATCAGACACAGATCCTTATCTCCAAGAACATAGAGGGATAAATGAGGCAAGTATATAAATGACTCTATAAAAGGTACAAAAATATATACTATAAGAAAATGCTTTTAGGAAGTTTCAGGTTTGTAAGAGATCTTAATGGTCAAGCATTCTTATTTCCTCATTTTAGAGAGGAAGACACTAGAAGAGAAAAGGTTAAATGACTCATTCTGTGCAGTAGAATCTTCTGTTAGTGAGGCACCATGGTGGGCTAGGAAGAACAGTGAACTTAAGGCCCGACAACCTAGGAGTGATTTTGGATTTCAGTCCTTATTAGCTTTCAAGAAGAAAAAATGATCAGACTTTCTTGAGCCTTAGTTTTCTCATTCACAGAACAAAGATAATATTGCTTGCTTATTATGGCTGGTGTAAAGATCAAATGAGATAATGAAAAATTTCTGTGGACTATGAGGCAATATAAAAATATAAACTCTTACTACAGTTGATGAATTGCAGAACTGGGAATAAAACTCAAATCTCCTAACTGTGAGATGCTTGTCCATCATGTGTTAATGTGAAATGCTCTCCATGACTTCTAGTACAGGACTTAGAAATTCATCTTCTTGCATAGGGTAGAATGTAATTACCAATCACACATGTGTTGTTGACTCAGATCATATGCCCATTCTTCACCTGTTTGAGTTATATACAGAAAAATAAAATAGATGCTCTTGCTACATAATTTTCTTGGCTAATTCTCACAGGAACATAGGATAAGGACTTTGTCCAACGTTTCTCAATACTGTGTTGTATTTTCAGCCTGTTTATTCTGGCGTCCTCCTTAGAAGCAGTGTTAGTGTTGAATAAAAGTTAAGCAATTAAAAAGAAAAATAAACATCAGGAACTTTGTAGATCAAAACTTGTGAACACATCCTTGAGGCACTTTAAGAGAAGTTAAGTGATAACATCACTATAATATTGTGTTACTTCTTTGATCTGCTAAAAAGCTAAGTGATATAATCAGTTTTTTATTTCTGAGTTTTCTTTCTAGTTGCTGCATGTGGCAACAAAGCTAAGAAATAGGTTAATTATAAAAGCTTTTGTCCTCTTCCTCACCCCATTACAGACTTCCTCTTTAGAGTGAGTAAGAAAAGAGGCAATGAAGTTTATTTTTATATATATTACTGTATGATTTAAAAAAGGTCTTCAAGAGGTGGCTTGTTGTAGTGGAAAGAACATGGAGTTTGGATTCTGAAGTTACCAGTTTCAATTTTCCATCTGACTCTTTGGGACTGGAATCAAGTAACTTTTCTAACCTGAATTTCTTTATCTGTAAAAGATAAAAACCAATAAAACCTACCCCCTGGACTGTCAGAGGAGTTTATGGTATCCCCCAAATAATTAAAAGGCAGTTAAAAATGAAGATCACATTAGGAAGATAAAATAAAATTAAAATCATTTAAAAAATGAAGCATATAAATATAAAGTTAGGAAATGTAAATGCAGTCAGCAACAGAATTAATTTGTAAAATAGAGGCAATGGAGTCCCAAACAATTGCTGTGACTGGGCCACAGACCTGAGTCTGAACTTCCTTGCTATTGTCCCAAAGAGAAAAACACGGCTAGTCACCAAAACAACAGTGTTCATCCACGAGGTGAAACGCAGATTAGTAGTTTTGTGGCTCCTCAGAAAATTAAACATTGAATTACCATCTGATCTGAAATTCCTAGGTATGTACTCAAAATAATTGAAAACAAGTATTCAAACAGATACCTGTATACCAGTGCTCACAGCAGAATTGTTCACAAAAACCAAAAGGTGGAAACAACCAAAATGTCTATCAATGGATCGATAGATAAATAAAATGTGATATATCCATGCAATGAAATATTATTCAGCCATAAAAAGAAATGAGGTACTGATCCATGGTACATCTTGGATGAAACTTGAAAACATTATGCTAAGTGTAAGGGATCATACACAAAAGGTAACATGTCCTATGATTCTGTTTATATGAAACATCCAGAATAGTTAAATCCATAGAGACAGAAAGTAGACTAGTGGTTGCCAGGCCTGGAGAGAAGGAGAAATAGGAAATGCCTGCTTGATGGGTATAAGGTTTTCTTTGGGAGTGATGGAAAAGTTTTAGACATTTGTAACACATTGTAAATGTACTAAGCGCCACTAATTATGTGCTTTAAGTTTTTATTTATTTTTAGTTTATTTTCTAAAAGTTTTTTTAAAAGATTTTTTATTTACTTATTTGAGAGAGAGAGAGAGAAAAAGAGAGAGCGAGCGAGCAGGGGTGAGGAGCAGAGGGAGAGGGAGACGCAGACTCCACACTGAGCAGGGAGCCTGATGAGGGGCTTGATCCTAGACCTGAGCCAAAGGCAGATGCTTAACCAACTGAGCCACCTAAGTGCCCCTATTTATTTTTTTAAAGATTTTATTTTTAAGTAACCTCTGCACCCAACATGGGACTAGAATTTACAACTCTGAGATTAAGAGCTGTATGCTCTACAGACTTAGCCAGTCAGGTATCCCTAATTATATACCTTTAAATGGTTAATTTTATGTGAATTTTACCTCAATAAAAAATAAAACAAAGCCAAAGCAAAAATAAATGAGTTGCTAGAGCAAGAATAAATGAAAAAAGTGTAACTATTTCTAATAATAAGACCACAAAGGACATTCTTTAAGGAAACAAACCCTCAGCAATATCTTTATTTGAATATAGGGTCAGGTTTCACTTTCTTTAGAGGGTCTTCAAGATCAGTTGATGTCATGACTATGAAAGGGAACATGGTAAGAGGCGTTTTTACTGGAAACGAGGGGGAGTATAAGTGTTAGTAATCCAGCTCTCGCTACAATTGTCTCTGATGAGTGGCAGAGATAAAATTAAGATGGCATAAGGCAGAGAGAGATAAAATAAAAAACATCTAGAAGAAGAAATGGACCTGCCTATCCTTCTGTAATCCATCATAAATATTTCCCTTAGTTAGATTTTTAGGAGTTATGGAGCAAGAGTTAGTTTGAGGTTGCATTCCCTGTAAAGTATGCGCATGCAGTTTGCCAATTTATAGTTTTGTGCTTTCAAAGTTAGTCAGTCTGGAAGCAGGAGGAAGAGCCCCTGGTAGATGAGGAGAATTGGAAGTGAGTAGTGACAATGCTGAGGTAGTAAAGGTTGTCTTGAGAAAGTATGAATCTACTCAGATACCCAAACAAGGGGTAATCATTACCTCAAATAGTTTCATGCAAAAAAATCGTGTCCTCAGTATCTCCAGGGAGGACAGGTTTCTGGTAGACTACATGAAACCATGTATATGTGGAGTTGATATGAGACGTAGTTTTCATTGCTATGACTATCTGGCTTGTAATAGCTAACGTGTAAACAACAGACTTCACACAGAGTATTCAGTCATCATTCTCAACCAATACTTGCTGAATGTTAATTGTGGGCCAATGAGGGCAGACAATACTAGCAACATTTTAGAAAAGAGTAAACTGAGGTTCTGAGAGCCTAAGATTTGCCCTAAGTCATAAAACTTAGACTTACAACGTTTGGTTCCTAGTTCATTCCAAGCCTCGTTGCTGCCTCCAGGGGCTGAAATGACCAAAAACTATTGTTACCAAAGCCCTTCATCTTCACTAACCATTAAATGTGATTATTAGATGCCTTGGGCAAAGTTTCGCCATTTCTGTTTGTCTGTGCAGTGGCATTTTCTTTAACTAGTTACATGGTGTTCTCAGGAGCCACACTACCAAACGTGCACAATGCTTGGCTAACATTTACTCAGTACACATGGTATGCTTAGGTGTGGTGTTAAGCATTATGCAGACATATTCTCATTGAATCCTTAAAACAGCCTTCCGAGGATGTCTATCATCCCTCTTTTGTTTATACAGCTACTAAGGCTCAGAAAACTTAAATAACTTGCCCAAAGTCACAGGTAGAAATATAAATATTCTGACAATCCTTATAGGAAGATATTTAAAGGTTTATGAAAATCAGAGGCCAAACCAACAGGCTCCTATGATTCCTATCTGAAGAGCCAGTAGAGTATGGAACAAATATTGAACTAGGTATCAAAGCAAGAGACAGAGCTGGGTCCATATCCAGCTTTGTTTACTTCCAAAGCTCACCGATTAACTGCTCTGCTATACTGAGACCCAGGTCTGGAATATTTGTAATACTTTGACTTCTCACCCAGACAATTATGGCAATAAATTCTGGGTCATTATTATCATAGTGGATAAAATTTATTGTGGCTAACACTCTCATAAGTGCTTAACAATCATTTACATTTCTAAATTTTAAAGTCTCCTTATGAAGGACAAGGAAGTGCCCCTCCATATAAATGTTTTTTTTGAGGAGATAGTCAGATTTTGCTAACAGAGGTAAAATTACAGGTTACTGAGTGTTACTCTGCTGTTGGAATCAAAATGTTGAGAAGTTTGTATCTGTGCTTTTGACTAACATATCTTTCCGTTCAGATGTGTACAATGCAATAAGGTAAAATAACTCATTCGATGAAAAATTACTGTAGTGTGCTAGGTGCTACCAGGTTAAGTGCTAGGGATTAAGTACTCTAGAAATGTCAGCTCTGCCAGCTTTTGAGGAAAAGAGAAGTGATCATTACCAAATTGGGCAAACTTCACCTCTCTGGTATTCATTACCTACTGGTTAAATGAGGTGGTGTACCCAGATCTTTATGTTTCTTGTTTTCGATTTTCTGTTCGGATTTCTTCTCCTCATTTGCCACTTTTTCCATGTCAAAACAACCATCTCATATTATCCTAGCTTTGCAATTCGTTAACTAGTTCAACAAATGTTTATCGAACTTCCAGTATGAAGAATCACAGGAATAAAGTTGCTAATATTAGAAGCTAGGTTTCTCTGCTCATGGAGCTTACAGTTCAAATAAGATAAGAAATAATTAAATAACTAATAAAAATAAAAAAATTATTAACAATTAATAACTACAGGTTGGAAAAGTACAAAGAGGGAAATGAGATGGAGCATTGTCTTTTTTTCAGTCACACAGTGACGCAAATGATAAATGCTTTCAGTTACAAAAATGACCATCTATCAAGGTTATGAGATTTTAAAAGGGGAAAAAAATGATACAACCAACTGAAGAATGAATAGCCATTACTCCGGAAGAAAATTGTGCTGGGACTGGTTTACTCTCTCCTTTCTTTGTAATAGAGGAGAGGCTCCTCAAAAAGAGCAATGAGAGAAACTCGTTTTATTTTTTTTCTTTTGTAAGTCAAGCGGAAAGACGAAGTGAAAAGAAATCAGGACTCAAGGAAATTGCTAACCTAGTCTGGCCGTGAGGATTTCTTTTAATCTTTCTAGGTTCGGGAACTGGGTGGCAAGAAAACTAATGCCTTGAACTTCAAGGCAGATTTCCTTTCAATTATTACTGTCTGGTGGCAGGAACCTGGGAAGAGGTCAAGGTGTGGTTTAAGAAGAGGCAGCTCCAGGGAAAGGCACTTGGAAGGGCAGGACAGAGAACAGCGGGAGAAGGCGACCGAAAAGAGGTTGAGAGTGCGGTGACGCTCCTAAGGTGAGAGAGTAAAAAAAAACTCTCCGCCTGGGGAGCCGCGCGCCGCTCAGGTGGCCTTTTCCCGCTCAGGTGAGCTCCTCCCGCGCCTCCCATTGGCCAAGGCGCCCGTGGCGCTGGGAGGGCGACGCAGCCCGGTCTAGTTCAGGGTCTAGGGCGGCGCGTCACTTCCGGTAGCGCGGAGCTTGTAAAACACCCTGGAGAGAAAATGGCGGCGGCAGCGGCTTCGGCGCCTCAGCAGCTCTCGGATGAGGAGCTTTTCTCTCAGCTCCGCCGTTACGGCCTGTCTCCTGGCCCAGTGACGGAGAGCACCCGCCCGGTCTACCTCAAGAAGCTGAAGAAGCTTCGAGAGGAAGAGCAGCAGCAGCACCGGTCTGGGGGCCGCGGCAACAAAACGCGGAACAGTAATAACAATAACACGGCAGCCGCCGCGGTTGCGGCGGCGGGACCGGCGGCGGCCGCCCCGGGGCTGGGGATCCGGCCAGTCTCGGGCGATCTCTCCTACTTGCGGACTCCTGGGGGCCTGGGCCGAATCTCGGCCTCGGGCCCGGAGGGCTCCTTGGGAGGGCCCGGGGGCACCTCGGCTGCCCCCACGGCTGGCAGCAAAGTGCTGCTGGGCTTCAGCTCGGACGAGTCGGACGTGGAGGCCAGTCCCCGGGACCAGGCCGGCGGCGGCGGTGGGAGGAAAGATCGGGCTTCGCTCCAGTACCGCGGGCTCAAACCGCTGTCGGCGCCCCTGGCCGCCAGCGAGGTGACTAACAGCAACTCGGCCGAGCGCAGGAAGCCCCACTCGTGGTGGGGGGCCAGGCGGCCGGCGGCTCCCGAGCTGCAGACCCCGTCGGCGAGAGATGGAGCCGCGGAGGACGAGGAGGAGGAGGGGGAAGACGGAGAGGACAGGGACCCAGAGGCCGAGGAGCCGCTGTGGGCGAGCCGGACCGTGAACGGCAGCCGGCTTCTCCCCTACAGCTGCCGGGAGAACTATTCGGACTCGGAGGAAGAGGACGACGACGACGTGGCCTCCAGCAGACAGGTATTAAAGGACGACTCCCTTTCCCGGCATCGGCCCAGGCGGAGCCACAGTAAGCCTCTCTCTTCGCTGACTGCTAAATCTGCCGGCGGCCGGCTGGAGACCTCAGTTCAGGGAGGGGGAGGCATCCAGATGAATGACAGGGCGGCGGCTGCCGGGAGTCTAGACAGGAGCCGAAACCTCGAAGAGGCGGCGGCGGCGGCGGCGGAGCAGGGAGGAGGGTGTGATCCCCTGGACTCCAGCCCCATTCCTAGGTACCGTGTCAACGCTAAGAAACTGGCCCCTCTCCTGCCCCAGCCACTGACTGACATGGACTCAACCTTGGATTCGTCCACAGGCTCCCTTCTTAAAACCAATAATCATATCGGCAGTGGGGCCTTCGGTGCGGACTCCCCCAGGATTTTTTCCAACAGCCTCCCTCCCGGTGCGTCGGTGGCTGCCTCTAGTTCACTCAGGATCAATCACTCCAATCATACGGGCGCCAATCATACCTATCTGAAGAACACATACAACAAACCGAAGCTTTCCGAGCCCGAGGAGGAACTTCTCCAGCAATTCAAACGGGAGGAGGTGTCCCCTGCAGGGGGTTTCAGTGCCCACTACTTGTCGATGTTTCTCTTAACTGCTGCCTGCTTATTTTTCCTAATATTGGGACTGACTTACCTAGGAATGAGAGGGACAGGAGTATCCGAGGATGGAGGGCTCAGCAGTAAGTATTGAACCCTGTGGGGTATGGAAACAAAGGGGGTATTGCTAGGGGTCTGTTGTAACCACCCTGGGCATTTTACACCAGGAGACTCTGTCTGCAAGAACATGTTTTAATAGCGACAGGGCAGCAGATCGGGTGCATTAGTGTCGTCTTTAAGAAAGAACATTAGTACCATTATCAGAGCGATAATCCCATGCCTGCTTTTAAAAATTTTCTGTATGATCCATTGGGGAATTCGGAACATCATATAAAAGAGCAAAATATTACAAGTCTGTTAGTAAAATGCATTTACGTGTGTGACTTAAATTTTCCTTTTACCCTTAAATAACTGTGGGCAGGCAGATGGCAGTTACTTAACAGTATTGGAGTATTTTGATTGTTATGGGACATCATAGATGTTTTTTCAAATTGAGTTGTGATTCTAAAAGGCAATGTAAGAGTTCTTGAAATTGCAGTTAAATATTTTGGAATATTAAGTTCTGTAGTTCTGTATTTTCTATAGTTTCTATATTTTCTTTAAACAAATATAGAAGGTAGGAAGACACAGCTCAAAATTGATTGCCCAGGGGGCGCCTGGGTGGCTCACATGGTTTAGTGCCTGCCTTTGGCTTGGGTCCTTGATGGGTCCTGATCTTGGGGTCCTGGGCTTAAGCCTTGGACTCGTTGGGTTCCTAGCTCTGCGGAGGTATGCCTCTCACTTCTCTGTCTCCCCCTGCTTGTGCTCGCTCTTTCTCTTTCTCAAATGAATAAATAAAATATAAAAAAAAAAAAAAAAAGTAGTGCCCAGGCCAAAGCATCTTGCCTCATACCCCTGAAAAAGTAGTGGTAGGTCAGCGCAGGGCAGGGCAGGGGTTTACCATTTATCTGATACCGGTTTTTAGGCCCTGGCATTTACTTGCTCTAAAACACTGTGGGCAGGTGTGGTGTGTTCATTCATTCATTAAGCTGGCATCATCATCTGTGCTGTAGGATAGAAGGATACAGCAGTGATAAATCAGAGTATTTCTGTCCTACAACATGAGGATAGGTACAGATCATTTTGTGTTCTGTGAAGGAAATAAGGATGGAATAGTTGGTATATGCTGCTTGAGAGATAGTGAGAGTAACCAGTCTTTGAGGTAAGATCTGAAGCAGGAGGAGACAGCATTGTAGGGAGACAGGAGAGCACTCTGGGCAGAAATATTGCAAGAAAGGTCTTGAGTCGAGCAAGAGTGTTCCTATAGGTTAGAGTGGTTAGAGTATCTTGAGCAAGGGGGAGTGAGCAAGAGTTTGAGCCTCCCTTTCCTTATCAGTGAAATGATGCTGATATCGATTAGAATGATGCCTACACAGATTGAAAGAGAGAAAGTAGATGTAGTGTGTGATGGACTGCTGAAGATAAAATTTCTCAGTGTTAGGGCCCTCTCTCCACTCCCCCTGAAACGTCCTACCCTTTCACCCAGCATGAAGTCATTTTATTATGATTTGTGTTTATAAAATTAGCCTTACTTTTGTTTGTTTTGTTTCAAAATAGTCAATGTGCAGTTAGCAGATTTACATAAAGAGTAGGAATTAGAATGGTGTAACGTTTGACTCGGGTATAGCCATTTCTAAGATCATCAAAGAATAGTTCAGTACTCTGTTGCTTAATTAGAGGAGTAAGAAAAGGCCTGAAACCCAGCACTCACTTTAACTTGCTCCCTGGGAGCAAGAGTGATACATTGTGTTCTGTCTCAAGTAATTTGGGAGAACAAGAAATAAGGTCACACTAGAAGTTAAACTAGTAAACTTCACATAAATTAATGACACTATTATTACTGATGAGCACAATTCTCGATTAAGGTGACTGTCACATCTTTCAACTCACTGTTAAGAGGAGTGAGTTTTGTTTTCTTAAGTACGAAAATTTTGGTTGGAATAGAAAGGGATAGGACTGCTAGGTTTTAAGTAGCCCCTTCACCAATGTGGGAGGAAAGAAATTGTGTTTTTTGTATTTTTTAATACATGGTAAAAGTAAAGTAGTTTGGGTGATGGAAACAACAGTGGCTAAGAGGTAGAGGATCTGGGGTCCTAGGACTTGTCCAAATGACTTAGTTCCTTAACCTTTGAAATCTCATTCTTCTATATTAAATAGGAGTAATAATTTCTGCTGTCTATGGGGTTGTTGTAAGTATCACTTGAGATAGTTTATTAAATAACCATAAAGTGGTATTATTCAAAGTTTAGATAAAATTTGTTGTATTCCTGGTAAACTATGGTATATATGTTAAGAGAAATAGTTAAGTCATTTCTGTAAATATTTAGTAGTGTATTTCTTATTCAGCATTTAATTTTTATTAAATTCCATTAAAAATACAATGTAGACATTGATATAGAAATTTGAATCAAAGTGTAATGAATCCTTAACTGTATTGTATATTTGATTTACTGAATACTCTGGTGGAAAGACGTGCCTGCTAATTCAGTTAGTCTGCACACCTAACGGTGAATAACTTTCACTCCCTATATTTATGTATTCTGAATCCTTTGTCATAGTATAATGGTTAACCAGAGCTTAACCATAGGGTTCATTGGTCAAATGGTGTGCTTAAAGAAATAGTTTTGCTTTGAGTAGTAATTTTACCAGAAGATTGTAGGTTATTTATGAGAGTAAGCTTTAGTAAGCTTTTATTAGTTGTCATTTAAGTTATGGGTAACGTCTAACAGATTGGCCTTTTAAATAGTTCTTAAATCATTTGGTCTTTGAACATTTTTTTACCAATACACTTGTTTTATTAATTAGATTGCTTTTATTAGTTAAATTTCTATGAGTCTCTACTTCCTAATCTGTGTAACTAGGGGGTTGGAGTAGATGATCCCTAAGTTCTCTCTAGCTTCAAGGTTTAAGAGTCTAACTTTGTACTGTCCTACCAAAACGACTCAAGGATCAGCCTGCAGTGAGAGCAGGTCATGACAACCCAACAAGAGAAAATGGAGATGCAGAATAGATTGACTGTCTTGGGTTCATGTGGTCATTAAATAAAAATTGTTTTCCAATTAGGAAAGGCATGCTTTTTGTAGAAATTTTGGGTAGAGATCTATGAAGCAAAAATGAATAGGTATTGTATACCTCTACCTTCTAGTCTCCCATTCACCCCTGGTATAAATAAGTTCAGATAATACCTCTCAAAACTTTCTTAATGCTTTTCATGTAAATACATACAATAGAGTACCTGCTCTGTGCCAAGCACCATTTTAAGTGTTTGGGGGATGGGGAGAGGGAAGGGGAGATGGACAAGTAAACAAATAAGGATTTGAGAGAGCGATAGTTGCTAACACAATTAATGATAGTAACTTTGCCGGGGATAGAAGAATATGGAATATTACAGGTGAGCAGGCCTCTCCAAGAAGGTAACGTTTGGACTGAAACCTGAATGTCTTGAAGGAACTAGCCATTGACAGGGAGAAAAGCACTCCAGGCAGAAGTAACAGCCAGTGCAAAACTCTCCAGCAAGAACTGGCTTGGCAAGTTGGAGCATCAGAATAGAGTGGCTGGTGTGGCTGGGGTATAGTGAATGAGGGAGAATGGTATATGAAGAAGTTAGAAGTAGGCAGGGGGCCAGTTCATAAAGGACCTATAGGCCTTGAGAGCTACAGAAAGGAGTCAGAATTTTATTTTAAAGTGATGTTATACTATACCTATCCTGCGACTCATTTTTTCACTTAACCTTGTATGATGAGTAATTTTCTATACACCAAGTTTAAGTACAAGGCATAAGTTAAAAATCTTACTCTCCCCTGGTCCCTAGAAAGGATGAGAACATTCTATAAAAATGTTAAAATCTCTGCCACCCTGAAAATGTTCTTCAACCCTGTGTTCTCCAGCTGTTACTGTCCTCTCAGCCAAGATTGGTATCTTTCTGCTTCTGCCATTCACTCAACCCATTTAGTTTAGCGTTATCATCCATTCCTCTGTAACCTCTTCTTCAAGACACAAGTTACTCAATTGCCAAATGTAAGAGAGGCATTAAAGTTCTTAGCTTCGCCTCTTTGATCTGTTCAATTCAGTGATAACTCTCTTCTTCCTGGAACTCTGTCCAGACTTCTGTATCATTACTCTCTCCCAGTTTTCTTTTACTCATGTCTGTCTTGTGTTTTAAATATTGGTGGTCTCTAGGACTCTTCTTGTCTTTGGTTCTATCCTTTTGTATAGTTTCTGGCTAATACCTCCTGATTTTATATTTTTGCCTTAAATGTTCTCTTCTGAGTTCTAGACTTAGCTCTTTGTTTATTGGACAGTTTCTTCTGGGTGTTCCAGAAGTACGCATCCTCTGTACTTACTGGCTTTCCTTTCGCCTTGTTTCCCCAGCTGTGTTCCGTTTTAGTTAATAGCACTTCCATCTACCCAGGACTCAAGCTAGGAACTTTGAATTTACCTAGAGCTCTTCCATCCCTTCATGCTCCTACCAAACTTAAAACCGCAATCCAGTTGGTTACTAAGTCCTGTAGTTCTATCTCCATAGGTCTTTTGAATCTTTTTCTCTCCATCAGTGTTGCTGTGAGTTAGTCTTTTGCCTGATCTGCTTTAGTAGTCTTCTATCAGGTGTCCCTGCTTCTAGGCTGTAGCTCTTCAATCCATTTTCAGTGCCAGAGCAATATTTCTTTTCTTTTTTTTTTTTAAATTTTATTTATTTATTTGAGAGAGAGGCAGTGAGAGAGAGCATGAGCGAGGAGAAGGTCAGAGGGAGAAGCAGACTCCCCGTGGAGCTGGGAGCCCGTTGCGGGACTCGATCCCAGGACTCCGGGATCATAACCTGAGCCAAAAGCAGTCGTCCAACCAACTGAGCCACCCAGGCGTCCCCAGAGCAATATTTCTAAAACATAAATGCAGTAATACACTCTCTTTCTCTTACTCGTTGGATAAAATCTAAATTCTTTGGCTAAACTGTTTATGTTCTGACTATGCCTTCTTTTTCTAGCTTCATTTCCTAACAGTTCGTCTTACCACTTACTCTCTGGATAAATTGGAGTTTTCTGGTTACTTGGTGTTCACTGAATATATCATAAAATTTCATGCCTTTATGCCTTCGCACATTATTCCCTTCTTTGGGAAGGTTGCCTCTGAACTGCTATTCATTCTTAAAAGTGTATCCACCTCTGGATATTTTCTCTGACTCCACATACTCCTTACCCAGGGGTTTGGGTATACTCAAACTCTGCTCAGGATCTTATACATCCTTCACAGCATTTATTATAAAGTATTATAATGGGGTCCGTCCATGGTGCCAGTTCGATTACAGTTCCTTGAAGAAATAGTTCCACAAGAGGAGTTGAATACACTGGTAAGTGGCCCAGGCTTTACATTCATCTCTGATTTGAATCTCATTTCTCTCTTACATCCGTTCCATGACTTTACTAGAAGATACTCCGTTCCCTCATATTAAAAAAATGAGGATGATAATACCTGCCTCAGGGTGGCTTTCAGTATTATGTGAGGTAATGTATGTAAAGTTTTTCGTGATGTTAGCCTGGCGTAGGGGAATTGCTCAGTAGACCCAAGTCACATCAGTATCCTTGGCACAAGTTCATTCCTTCATAAATATTTGTTGAAAATGATCGCATATCAGATATTCACTTTACATGCACTGATTAACTCATCATCAACTCAGTAATTGATTACCTACTCAGTACCTAACAATACTTAGTACTGGGAAGGATGCAAAAGAAATCTCATTCTTGCAGAAGCCTCCACTCCACTAATAATAGTCACAAAAATGGTTAAGAAGTATATCAGGTATTAGGTGATAAGTGCCACCCTTTTGTAAAAGGGGCGAGTTCAGTGTGAACTGGATCAGCCTCAAATGATCAGAAGCTCTGTTTCCAAATTTGGACTTGATTCTGTAGGTTGAACAGTGGGAATCCATGGAGGTTTTTAAGCAGAGGACTAGCATAATCAAGTTGATTTTTTTTTTTAAAAAGACTTTATTTATTTGAGAGAGAGGAACAGAGTGAGAGAGAGCATGAGCTGGGGGAGAGGCAGACTTCCCACTGAGCAGGGAGCCTGATGCGGGGCTTGATCCCAGGACTCTGGGATCATGACCTGAGCCGAAGGCAGATGCTTAACCAAATGAACCACCCAGGCATCCCTGTAGTTGCTTTTTAAAAAAATATATTCTTTTCCAAGTAATTAGACTAGAACAAGTGGCTAGTCTAAAACTTGGTGTGTATAATGAAGTAGGCGTAAGGATTTCGAAAAATAGTTGTTTCCCTCATTCTTGAGGAATGAAAGCTGAACATTATATTTAAAGTTTTTCGAAGTTGACTATTTTGTAAGGAAAAAAATATTCTAGGACTTGGAGAATATTCCTGGGAACACCAGAAGTTTGTATATCCCAGTTTGATGATTTAAATAAAATACACTCTGGAAATGTCTTTCATTTGAAAATTATCTCTAGTATAATTTAAAATAAAAGTCACCAGAGCAAAAACATGTGAATTCCCCATGATATATCCAGAGAGCCTAGTTTGAGGAAAATTGGCATAGATATCGGGGCTTGGATTAAGGAGGCAGACCTGGGTTTGAATATTGGCCCTTGTTTTTCTATTAAAGTCAAGTTGCTGAACCACTGTGAACTTCAGTATCCTCATCTGTAAAATAGAATTAAGTGAGAATTAAATGGAATGATGCATGTAAAGTACTTGGCTCAATACATGACACAAAGTAATAAGAGTAACAGCAGCTAACCCTAGGTAGGATTATGTGCCAGGCACTGCGCTGGACAATTTTAATTGTTACTCAGCCTTCTTGAGGCATTTTGTACATGAGGACTGTGTATATGTTCTCTACCATAATTGTTATCCAGAAAATTATGAAAGATAAATAGTGGGTGAAGAAGATTAATGCATGAAATCCTAGAAATGCCAGGAATAATCTATGAAATCTAACAACTTTAGGACAATGAGGTACAAATTTGTACTCAGGTGACAATTAGGAATCATGTGAGACTATCCTTACTTAAGGTTTTAGATTAATTCATTAATTCACTGATACATGAGTGGGCCAATCTGCTCTAATATAACGCAAACTATAATAAATAATATGTAAAACTATAAAGCGTGACACTCTTTCTAATTTTTGGAAGAGAAGCCGTAAGAGACTCTTACTCTCATGAAACAAACTGAGGGTTGCTGAAGTGGAGGGGGTGGGAAGGAATGGGTAGGGCTGGGTGATGGACATTGGGGAGGGTGTGTGTTGTGAGCATGTGAATTATGTGAGACTGACGAATCACAGACCGGTACCCCTGAAACAATATATTATATGTTAATAATAATAAAAAATAAATTTTAAAAAGTCCGAGAAAGACCCCCCCAAAAAGGAAAGATTTGCTGTCTAAAACTGGTAGTCTTCTGATTTTCCAATACCACTTTAAAACTTACGTTTTTCCATTGTTCCATTTTTAAGATGTAAAGATCTTTTGTATGTTTGTTCTTCCATTTTTTGCTTCTTTAAAAAAAAAATTCATACATGTTTTTTCTATGCTTATATTTCTTTCAGTGGAAATGATCCGTTCTGTAATTTCAGGGGTACTTTTAAAAATCAGATATTTTCATGATTCCTCAGTAGAGTTGTAAAGTTTTAAAACTAGCCTCTTATTGCTGATTAATTATTTTATGTTAACTTTACCTCTGAAAAATATTTTACATAAGTAAAAGGAACCTTACTGCAAAGAGATTTATAACATCAGCGTAGAGAGAGATTTAATCTAGTTTTTAAGTAGTTTAAAAATGAAGTATACCTTCAAGTATTGGAAATCTCCTTCTATAAGTGTGGTAAACAAGTAATAGTGATTTCTTTATGAAAATTATGATAATCTTTATTTTAATCTTACATTTACTTTGCACTAAAAATAGCTACCATTTAATTTGGGAATGCAGCCTCATACTAACTGTGGAAATTATTAATGACAGTTAATTGTTTGATAACTTTAGATTTTGACTTCCATATTCAGAATTTATTTTTGAAAGATTTTAAATTGAACCAGTAGCAGTGTGGTTGAACAATAACCTTGACTTTGCTGTTTTAATAATGTATGCTTTAACCTGAGCCTCATTTTTAAAAAAATCTTGATTTAGTTAATAATCTTTTATTAACAACACTGTAAAAATTATTGAGTTGTCCAGGAAGAAAGTGTTTAGGTTTTAATGCTTGTTTGATGTAGTTAAATTTTACATGTTTGACATCGTTCCTTTGAAAATTTATTTCTAAAGAAATTAACTTTTTAAAGGGATTATAAAAATTTATATTAACAGATACTAATGTCTGAAAATAAGATAACAGATCCATTATGTGGAAGCCATAATGTATTACTTTTATGATGTCTTAATTTTTTCTTTAGTTCTAAAGGTATAGATTTAAAATTACACTATGGGGTTTTTTTTGGTTTTTTTGTTTTGTTTTGTTTTTTAATCTGGGTAGCAGATTTATTGCTCAATGGCCACAGCTTTTTGCTTAAAATGATATCAAGTGGCAAGCTAACATTTAGAAACAAGGCTTGGGTGCAAAATTATGTGAGAGTTTAGTTCAGCTGTCCTGAACTGAGTGATGACTATGCACCAACAATTGGTTCCTGCCTTGAATGTGACATGAATAGGAAAAAAATGCTTTAGGAGCATTGAGCATTTTAACACATAGCAGAACATTAATAATGTTTTGCAGTTAGGGACTCCTTTTATATGTATATGTACAAAAGGAATTTGCTGATTGTCTCTAATTCCTGAAAGCACTTTACACTTACAAAGGAAGCTCTGTAGGAATTCACCTAGATACACTTTTTTAAACCTCCATATAGAGAGTGTCATTGAAATTAATTAGGGGGAGGGCGAATCTTAGAATAATGGTTTCTTCTAGCCCCTGGGCTATGGTTTAAACCATTGGTCAACCTAATTAATGACTTTGTAGGTTTATAAGGGTACCTCCCCCATGATATCACAGACACTTTCTTGTTTGATTTAGTTACTTGAAGCACAATTAAGTTTATCCTCTTCATTCATCCATTCACCCACTTATAAATTACTTATTGAGCACCTACTGTGTGCCACATAATATCAGAAGTTGAGTATATACTTTCTAGAACTATAGGAGTGAAACTCTTTGCCAAGATATATAAACTGCCTCCCTTTCTTCCACATCATGGTGGCATTCTCTTCTTTCTCCAAAATATTTATGTACTAAATAGCCCCCAGAATTGAGATTTGGTTACCATATTGTGACTTAGAAGACATAACGTGAAAAATTAATTTCTGCAAATTTGAGTATGCCCTATAATAAAGTTTACCACAAGGTGTAAACACAATGTGTTTACCACAATGTGTACGCTATACAAACGAAATAGTTCCATTTCTTGCAGATTTTTAGAAATATTTTAAAAAGTAAAAAAGGACGAGACATGAAGAATGAATTTGCCAAAAATGAAAATGTTATCAGTATGAAGTGTTTATGATTATAGTACAAGATGTTCAAGAAGTATTCGTATGCTTATGACAAAAAGTCTTGTTTTTAAAACATGTCTCCAAATGTTCCATCTTTCAAATTCTAAAGCCTTAAATGATAAAAGCATTTATTGAGAACTTTCTATGTATGGGCATTTTATCTTAGTTTTTATGAGGGGAGCTACTAATATTATCTGAGAAAACTGAAATGTAGGTGGAATATGGTTACAGGGGACTTGTCCAGTATCCCACAGCTACTAAGTTTTGGAGCCAGCCATTTGAACCTATGATCAGACTTCAGGGTCCACAATCTTAACCACTAGGCGGCAGTAGATTTTTTTATGCATCTTTTTTCACCTACTGACTTTATTTGGGCAGGTAAGTCACTTGGAACCTCTGGGCCTTGGCTTTTGCATCTGTCAAATTAGGGGATAATAAAATCAACTTCTAACCAATGACTTTTGTAGGAAACTAAGGTGATAATGTCTATGAAAGTGCTTTGGAGAAATTTGAAGTGATACATAGCTGTATTTTTAATACATTAATTTAGAATTTCCCAGCTACAGTAGTCTACTTAACACGTGGTCAGCACCGTGTATGACATGTCCTGTCAGTGATGTTAATAAGTAATAGAAGAGTCCATTAAATTTATAATCCTTGTCAGTATCTTTCAAGCTTACTCTCAAGCTGTCCGAGGAGATAAAAGGAGTCATCTTTTTATATTACCTAATTAGTGCTTTCTTTCTGGGTGCTGAAAAAGAATATTCTTATTTTTGCAGTTATGTTAATTTAATAGGCAATGAAGCACATTTTGAAATGAGATTTTACTCTTTTTGACCATTAGAAAGTTGATTTGCTGATAGGGGAGTCAGAGATGAAATATGTTGCTTTAATCCAAAATATAGTAGTGAATTTGAGACCGAAGAAATTTCTTGGGAATGTGGATAGGTCTTTAGAGTCAGCTTCTGTTAACATTATCTGAAGAACAATGTGTGCAGCTGGTAGAGAAGGATGACCTTTCACATGTTGTTTTTCAGCGAGTTTGTAAGATGCCATGGACACTATTACTGCAGAAGTGGGAAGATAAGGTGTGTCCCTGTGAATAGGCAATAGACTGAATGGTGGTAATTGAGAGATTGGGGGGCATAGAATAATAAAATGGATTTGATAAGCAGGATGTTAAAATCATGCTACTTAAGTTATAAGGAATTTAAAGTGCATTAGGATCTCAGTCTCCTATATCATTGATATGAAGTACCTAATGAAATTTTCATCCCATTTCCCATTTGAAACTATATCAAAGATGTAGTTTGTTTAGACCAGAGCTGTCTAATAGAAATATAGTACAAATATGGAGTATTTAAATCGTAAGTCACTACAGTGAATTAGAAATAACAGAACAGTGGCAGAACTAAATCTCTCACCTACCTGCCCTGGATAAATGGCCATGTTTGATGGTATAAAGTGGCATAAAGGACTTCTTAGCTTAAAGCAGAGTGATGTCCCCTAAATTCTCACTCATTTCTTATTGGGAATATTCCTTTATATTCTTCTGACCATTTCCTGTTGTAAACTGCTTTGTATAGCTCTTCAGACTAGACATGTAGGAGGGAGGGAGGGCCTTTTGGTTCTGTCGCATGACTGTCCCAAGAGATAAGGGGAAAGTTAGCTCCTATTTAGAAAAATGAAAACAGAATGACTAATAAAGCTTTTGTTGGCCAATACAAAAAATTTTAAGGATTTCAGTATCTTGCCTTTTGAGAAAGATTTTGGGATGCTCTTATTCATCATGCTCTTTCAATTGTAAAAACTATCTCAGTTCTTTTACAAGGTGCTATTTTATGGTAGATTTACACTTAAGAATATCTCCTTAATGAGGGGCACCTGGGTTGCTCAGTGGTTTAAGCCTCTGCCTTCGGCTCAGGCCCTGATCTCAGGGTTCTGGGATCGAGTCCCGTATCGGGCTCTCTGCTCGGCAGGGGGCGTGCTTCCTTCTCTCTCTGCCTGCCTCTCTGCCCACTTGTGATCTCTCTCTGTCAAATAAATAAATTCTTAAAAAAAAAACCCAGAATATCTCCTTAATGAATCTGAATAAATTCTTTGAACTACATTCTGATTACTAGAGAACGTTTGCTCACAAAGTCAAGCTGTTTACTTCCAAAAGGAAAAAATAGGCAGTCCTTAATTTTTGAATGGGTTGTCTTCCAGATCATGTGTAAAATAGTTGTTTGAACTTGGAAATGTTTACATACTGTTTTTTAAGCTAGCCCATAGAAGCCTGTTTAAAATTTGTGTCTTTTTTTAGTACTGATACAGTATTGGTTTAACTTTTGGGTCCTCAGCACTGTGGCTCATTTTTTGTGGGAGTTGGGTGAGGAAGCAAATTTATTTTTTGACTTTTTACGTTTTCTTACACTTTTTCATTTTTTAAAAAAATTTGAATTCAGTTAACATGTAGCGTATTATTAGTTTCAGAGGTAAAGTTCAGTGATTCATCAGTCTTATGTAATACATAAGACATTACATCATGTACCCTCCTGAATGTCCATCACCCAGTTATCCCACCTCCCCTCCCCCTCCCCCTCCTGCAACCCTTAATTTACAACCCCCTTAATTTGTTTCCTATGATTAAGAGTCTCCTATGGTATGTCTCCCTCTCTGATTTTGTCTTGTTTTATTTTTCCCTCCCTTCCCCCATGATTCTGTTTTGTTTCTTAAATTCCATGTATGAGTGAGATCATACAATTATTTTTCTCTGGTTGACTTATTTCCTTTAGCATAACAGCCTCTAGTTCTCTCCACGTTGTTGCAAATGGCAAGATTTTGGGGGTTTTGATGACTGCATAATATTCCATTGTATATATATATATCACATCTTTATCCATTCATCTGTCGATGGACATCTGGGCTCTTTCCCTAGTTTGGCTATTGTGGATATTGCTGCTATAAACATTGGGGTGCGGGTACCCCTTCAGATCACTACATATGTATTTTTGGGATAAATACTTAGTAGTGCAATTGCTGGATTGTAGGGTAACTCTCTATTTACCTTCTTGAGGAAAGTCCATAGTGCTGTCTGCACCAGCTTGCATTCCCACCAACAGTGTAGGAGGGTTCCCCTTTCGCTGCATCCTCTCCACCATTTCTCATACTTTTTCATCTTTTAATTCTTCTTATACTGGCCTAGCTTCCTCTTGTTTTGCTATAGTCTTGCCCAAACATCCAAGTGCTCAATACTTCAAATCTTTTTTTTTTAAATTGAGACATAATCGACATATAAATATAACATTATGTATTAGTTTTAGTTGTATAACATAAAGATTTGATATGTATATATCACAAAATGGTTATCACAGTAAATTTAGTTAACATCCATCACCTCACATAGTTTTTCTTCTTGTGATGAGAAGCTTTAGGATCTACTATTTTGACAGTTTTCAAATACACAGTACAGTGAAATTAACCATAGTCACCATGCTGTACATTATATCCCCAGGACTTATTTTTCTTATAACCGGAAGTTTGTACCTTTTGACCACCTTTACCTATTTTTTCTTTATAAGAGAGGGAGGGGGAGGGGCAGAGAAAGAGGGGGAAAGAATCTTAAGCAAGCTGGCTCCACACCCAGTGCTCTCATCTCACAACTTTGAGCTGAGATCATGACCTGAGCTGAAATCAAGAGTGGGATGGTTAACCAGTTGAGTCACTCAGGCACCCTCCACCCCATCCCTGTCTCTGGCAACCACCAGTATGTTCTCTATACCTATGAGTTTGTTTTTTTTAGATTCCACATATAAGTGAGATCATACAGTGTTTGTCTTTTGTGACTTATTTCACTCTGCATAAAAGAGTAGGTCCATTTACTGGGTGCTTGGCAAATGTAAACATTTAGTCTTCTTAAGCATTTTTAATGTTTTATGAGTGAGGACTCTAATGGAGGATTAGGTTAATCACTTTGTCGAAGGTTATAGGTCAGAGAGGGGAGTTAATTGAATTATGTTGTTGGTTAAATCCTACCAGTATGTTTTGAAAGCTCATCCTCTAACCATTGTACTCTACTGCATTCCCCTTTTGTATACCCTCTCCTTTATCAAATTTCAACTTCTTTTATTCCCTTAATTCAGCTACTTTAGCCAAATGTTAGGGAAAGCTATCTGATTAAATTTACAATATTGTAGAATTCTCATAATAAAAACCATATGATTTTTTGATAAAATTTGATAAATGTGATTATCTTTAGTGAGGATTGAGGCAGTATAAAATCAGAGCTTGTCTCCACCTCTAAATCATCCTTCATCTTTATATGTATAGTAGTTGGGTTGCCTACATTTCTCATTTAGAATTTATGTCAGTAGTTCTTAACTTATGGGCTGAGAACATTTGGGAGCTATACCTCTTATAAAGTGTTTGAGGACCTGACAGATGATTTGGTTTTCTCGTATTGTGTATTGTTTGCAGCTGTATATCAATGTTGCTGTGGTTAGAATACAAAAAATTATTCATGGTAGCATTTTATCATTTTTTTTCTTCATAAGTGAATATTAAAAATGCTATTGTGGGAATCTGAATGTCAATAAAAATGAAGAAGTCCTTTTTCTTCAGAGATGGAGAAGCATTGCTTTTAAAGCATGCTGTCAGCAAAATACACTGGTTATATTTTAGCATTTGTTTTTAAGTCATTCATAATAAATGTCAGGGGATCAGTTGTAATGTTCAAATGACTGACTGACTGGCTAACTTAACTGGTAAAAAGTCTTCTCAAGGTGATGGTGCTTTCAGTATAAGATGTCATTAACTCAGATTCTATCCCTGATAAGTGCAAATTTTGGCAATTAGTAAGAAATTCAGGCATTATAAAAATTTTTGGCAGGGAGCTTTGCCTTCAGGGGTCTTCCATTTCGTCTCTTTGTAACTCACAGATTTTATAAGAATTCTGTCCTTTTCTTCCCACTAGTTCCAGGGCAGAAACAAATGAGGAACGGAGCAGTTGGCATACTGTAATATTTTATAAACTGAATACTGTTTATTTTTTATTTTATGTTAGGATTGAAAAAAGAAGAAAAAGCTAAGATTTATTAATCTCCCTCCCACTCCCTCAGTATCTGTATGCTTATTCACAAAACATCCCATTTTATATTAGGTTACTAGAATGCCCAAGATCACAAGTCATAAATGTTGGGACTAGCTAAATGTTCCTTGCTGCAGTGATTTTTTTTTTTTTTTTCTTTTCTCATTTGACCCCACTGCCTTGCAGTGTGAAGAGATACTTTTTATTCATTTAAGAAGTTTAAAAAAAAAAAAAAAAAAAAGAAGTTAGATGTTAGGTGAAAATTTGGTATGATCCAGTGTATGTTGTACTTTCTGTCCACTGTGTTCATGTGGAAGCATGAGTTTTATTTTTAACGTTCTGTATGTTATAACCAACAACACAAAAAGTCATATTTAGCCTAGTTTACCACATTTTGTTGTAACTGCTTACATTTTCTTTCATGCGGTGGTTTTGGTTTTGACCTAATGATGACATACTTAAATACTCTATTTCCCCAGTGACTTTTCATTTCTGTTGTTTTTTTCCAACGCTAGAAGTCAAGATGAGATTTTTAAGCACATTAGTTATAAAGCCAATGATGAGGATTTCCTTTTAAGCTCCAAATTCAGTTTATATGTTTGTTTGTATCATACTTCAATCTTTTTGCTTTGTTTATACATATAATGCCCTTTTCCCTTTTAACAGAGCTATACTTCTTGTCCCCGCTTAGAATGGACTGAGAACTCATATATATGTATTTTTAGTACTGTTCACCTTATCATTGCAGTGTAGCTTTTCTCCAGCTTTTTTAAAATCTGCCTATTGTCCTTGTGTGTTACAAAATTAACTATCTCTAGTCATTTACAATGTTAAACACAGTGCATTGTGATTGCGAGTGTTACTCCGTAGAAGAGAAGACCTCTTGTGTTTAATTGTATGAGAAATGCCTCTTGCTTTATTGCATTGCATTGGAGGTAGGTTGTACAGTGTATCACAGATCTCCAGATTCTCCAGATTCTCATTTAGCAATATTCTTTCAGAGCAGACCTTGTTATAATACAATTCCACTTTATTCTTGGCAGTGTAAACCTTGAGGAAGTGTCAGAGACAGTCTCTAGTGTGTAACAGTTAATGTTTAAAATCTCTTAATACAGTGAGCTGTCACCATGTTTAATAAATTACAGTATTGCATTAGCATAAATTCGTTTGGGTGCCAAGTTATCTGTTACACAGATGCTTGGTATTATTTATAGGTTTGTATCTAACCTTTGTGGATTGACATGCTTTTATTTTTCTATTCACTTGTCACCGTGCAGCAGCATAATTCTTTAATTGGCATATGTGCAAAATGGTTTTAAAGAAGAGATCTGTAAAAGTACTGAAAAAGCAGATCACTCAGACTTTTGGACCTTGTGCAGTGTAGTAGGATGAAGCTCCTGTAATTTAAGTAGATATATTGCTTTGTGTTATTTGAGTGTGTTACGGTACTTTCCTCCCAACATTGGTAAACTACAAGAGTGTCTTTAGCAGACAAAGTTAGTTGGAGACAGCAGCCTAATTGTTTCCCTCTGAAGTTTTGAGCCATTAAGACTTAGGGGGGTGTGTGTGTGTGTTGGGGTGGGGAAAGATTGATTATTAACTTTCTTTTTTGTTCCTGAGTAAGTTTTGGAATTTTCTTGAACTGTAAAAGTCATCTCTTGGATTAAACTTTTTTTTTTAGTGGGAATTTTAATTTTAGTTATTATTATTAGATTCAGTAATCGGTAATTCTTTGAAATCTCGAGTTACAGATCCTCCATTAAGATATCAGAGTTCATTTTGTGAAGGGACAGACTAGCATTGAAGTATCTTAAATGTGAAGTATTTTGATATTTTCTTGATTTGCTAGTCATCTAGCTTTCAAATTTGGTAATAAATTTTTTTAGGTAAATAATGTGTCAGTCTTAAAATCACTTGTCAGTGAATTACCTCCAACCCAATAGTGAAGCATATTAGAAAATAATTTTGAATATTTATGAAGCATTTATTTTTACTAGACACCAGCTCCTATGGCTGTTTTCTGTGTGCCAAGTTTCTGACATAATTTTAGTAAAAAAGATAACTTAAAATCTTAGTTGTAAATGTGAATTATATGAATTTTGAAAAACAAGACTATATCAGCCAGGTCTCTCTGAAACAAAGCAAAACCAAAAAAAAAAAAAAAACCAACCCAAAACAAAAAACCCTTTATGTTACAGTAACTTTTTTAGTTTTTTGCAGAGGAAGAGGAAATTTTCAAGTTTTTGATTTGTTAAGAATTTAGATTGAATTGGAACGAAGAAAATGTTTTTTCTTATACATTATTTAAAGCTAGGGTTTTTACCGAATGTATTCTAGGTACTGAAGTGATCTTTTCCCAATTCTCTGTTAGGATGTTTGCAGCATCAACAAATATTGTTTAAATACTTTCTCTCCCCCAGCATTTTATAATGAAAAATTTGAAATAAGAAATTGAGAGAATTGTGCTATGAGCACTCATATACCCACACCTAAACTCTACAGTTAATTTTTTTTGTATTTGCTTTATTATATATCTTATCTATCACTCTGTCCATTCTTCATTCTGTCTTTTTAAAAAATATACTTCAGATTAAATTGAAAACATTAGGATACTTACCCTTTACATATGTCATGCATATTGTTAACTAGAGTGAGAGTTTTTTTTTTTTTGTAAAACTTATTTGCAGTCAGATGTACCAATCTTTGCTGTCCAATGAGTTTTGACAGATGCATCCAGCTGTGCAACTTAAATCCCTTCAGATGTAACCTTCACCTCCAAAAGTTTCCTCATCCCATATCAATACTCTTATCACTGTTCTGATTTTTTCACCATAGATTAGGTTTGGTTCTAAAACTTCATGTAAGTGATTTGTAGAATACACTTCTGTGAGGCTTTTTTCACTCAGCATATTTTTGTGGTTCAACATTGTTGCATTTTCCAGTAGTTCATTCCATTTTATTATTCTCGATTTGTTTTTAAGTCTTGAAAGTATTTTAAGCAGAAGTTACTTATCCCTTTCTGAATTCCTGAAGTGCTTGATACTAAACTCTAAGGTGGTATTGATTATGTTATATATCATAGCTACTCGTTTATCTCCACTAGTCCTTAAGCACTGTGTTCTCATAGCATAGTCTATAGAATATGCTCTATAAATACTTGTTGAACAGTCTATGGTTAGAAGTCTTTCTTATGGCTTTTGTTATAGAAATCCTAAACTTGGGATACAATTATAATATGAAATTGGTGCTTGGATAAAGACAGAAATCTCAATTACAGTCTGTTATCTGCCCCATGCAGTCTTCATTTTCATGGTGAGCAAATGTGAGATTTTCAAATGATGACAAGGTTGAAGGAGACCATAATTGTTCTTTATAATACAGAGATGTAGAATAAGAACCAAACAAATAATAAGTCTATTGTCGACTTAATTATAGGTTTTGGTCTTTTATTTTCTTGGACACATTATTTCAGTTTTTATTTTATTCTTAGTACTATCAAATCCACATTTAAAACCCCTTTGATTTTATAAAATCATGATGTATGTTCTGTTATTCGTTAACAATAGCTTTTTTGGAAGCAGCACACATTGTTGCCTTTCTTAAAACAGGGCAAGTGAAAAGTTGAGATTCCTATAGGATCTGAGAAGTGGAGAAGCTTTTGAGGTTTTGCTCTCCTTCCTTCCTTCGCTTGTTATCCCCATCTAGGTCTGTAAATCCAGATAGATAGGTGGGTAAAAATGGAAAGGTTGTTTATGAGGAGAGCAAGGGTGGTGGTACAAGAGTTTACCTTAGGCAAGTTTCATAGTAGCCAGTTTTTGTCAAAACTTGTTTTGCTTGCTGATATAATATCAATATTTAGAGTAATTTATTAAGTATACTTGACATTAACTGTTCCTGTATTTTAGAATGACTGTTTATTTAATAGAGCTATGAAACAATTGGAGAACTTTCGGAGAACAAATGGGCAATGGGCTATGTTGCAAAAGAATGTGCTGTCTTGTTCACCCTGTCCATTTTTAGATCAGTTTGGCTAATGGTGAAATGCAGAAGAGTTTGCTGCACACACAGGTGCAGTGTTCTGCAGCTGTTGGAAACATTTGTCCCCTACTCCCCATTTCTTCACATATAATTATGCTCTGTTTAAGCCACTAAAGCTAGAATATGGGATTTGAGAACTTGAATGTCTGTTTACAAAAGGGTGCAACTCAGAGATAATTGGTCATTTAGGTAGTTGAATTTCACTGTGTCTAGATGACTTGAAGTTTCCAAAGACTAAAACCAGCCTTAAGGTCATAAAGTTTTAAAATTATGAGAGACTGACTTTGAAAGTGCATGTCTACAGCTACTGCTCTCCAGCCCAGAGGACAGGGCTTACATATTTTTATTTTTAATCTCCTGAAACTAACTAATCTCTGTCTGGCACATAATAGGCACTTGATGTATGTCTATGAATATCTTGTTGAAAGATGAAGCCAAATTGTTGTTTAGATGTAGTTCTAAGTCAGAAAATTATGACTTTTTTTTTTTAAACTGATGCCTTCTGATAAGTTTTATAGTAGTCTTATGAACAAAGTGCTGTGGCAGCAGAGAGGAGAGTGACTAATGCTGTCCCTGCTGGTCGTGGGTCACTTTATACTTTGATAGATCATGGAAAATCTTTGCCTGGACTACAGTTAGAGAGCTTGGTTTTGAAGAATTTTGCGTAGCTAAGAGATAACAGTGTATTCTCCAACAGCAGTGTCTTCTCCTCATCCTCATTTTGGACATTTTTCATGCATTACATCATAAGGAGATTGAAATTTAATAATTCCATATCTAGAGAAAGTTCTAGAGGAGAATGCTTTCCTTAAACTAAATAGAACAAATATTTTCTTTTGTGTAGTTGTTTTTTATATAATGAAAAGAATGTAGGCTTTGGAGTCAGATGTAGGTTTAGATCCCAGCTTTTAAAACTGTATTTCCTGCCAGGAAGCACCTAACCTTATCATGCATCTATTTTTCTGTCCATAAAAGTGGAAGTAATACCTGCTTTAAAATAGTGGTGGAAGTTACCTCCTGAGTACATGGCATCAGTATTCCTGGAATCTACCAAAAGGTTAATAAATATAATTTCCTTCTTATTCAAAAGAAAAGGTTGTAGAGTAATCAGGATTATGGTACTCCTCTGGCACTGGTGCAGCTGTTATTCTAGGAGACTGCAGTGTGCCTTCAAGCTGCTGTTCATTCAGAATATATTTAGCATCAGATGTCTGTGAGGCATTGAGATAGGTAGAGATTTCGTAGTCTTGTTGTGGGAGGAAACAAACAGCTAATAGTTAAATTATAATAAAAGTTAGCAGAGATACTGACAGTAAATGCATTGGGGTTCTGAGAAGGGGAAGGTCACAGTGAGCTGCAGTAGTTAGGCATCCTTCACGACTCTAGCAGAGCTGCATGCAGGACCTTGACGATGAATGAAGGAGAAGGAGAAACAGGCTTCAAGAAGACCAGAAGGATTGAAGGCTTGGTGTCTTCCTGGCAGAACATTTTTTCAGCTTTACTGAAATATAATTGGCACATAACAGTGTGTATGTTTAAGGTATACAGTGTGTTGATTTGATATATTTATGTATTGCAAAAATGATTGCTACCATAGCATTAGCTAACACCTCCATCCTGTCACATAGTTGCCACTTTTATGTGTGTGTTGAGAACATTTAAGATCTATTCTCTTAGCAACTTGCTGTATTATTAGCTATAGTCACCAAGCTATGCATTAGATCCCCAGAACTTGTTGATCTCATACCTGCAATGTATATCCTCAGTAGTTCCCTGTTTGTCAAACTACCCAGTTGCTGCTAACCACCACTCTACTCTTTTCTGGGTTTGACTTTTTTGGATCCCACGTATAAATGATATCATACAGTATTGGTCTTTCTCTGTCAGACTTGATTTCACTTAGCGTAATGCCGTGAAGATCTATCCATGTCACAAGTGGAAGGATTTCCTTCTTTGTGGTGACCGAGGAATATTCCATTTTGCGAGAGTATACACACGCACACACAAACACATACACGCAAACGCGCACGCGCACACACACACGTACTGTATCTTTATTCACTCATCTGTTGATGGACAATTAGGTTGTTTCCATATCTTGGCTGTTGTGAAGAATGCTGTAGTGAACATGGGTAGGCAGAGATCTCCTCAAGATCCTGTTTTCATTTCCTTTGGTTATATATATCCAGAAGTGGGATTAGCTGGATTATATGTTGGTTCTATTTTTAATTTTGGGGGGAACCTTTGTACTGTTTTCCAAAGTGGCTGCATCAATTTACATCTCACCAGCAGTGCACAAAATTCCCTTTTCTCCGCATCTTCACTGATACCTGTTACCTCATCTTTTTGAAGGTAGCCGTTCTAACAGGTGTGAGGTGATACCTCATGTGATTTTAATTTGCATTTCCGTGATGATTAGCGATGTTGAGCATCATGTACGTGTTGGTTATTTGTATGTCTTTAGAAAAATGTTTAGTTCCTCCTGGCAGAATATTTTGTATACTGATTGATAATTGATGATAGTTTGAAATATTCAGAACAGAAGAATGTTGAGGCTGACTGAAGTTGGGAGTCAGTTTTCTGGAGAAAGGAAAACACCCTGTGTGTTCTGTTTCCTCAGTTTTCCTGAGTCTTGAACAGCAGATCATTTATTGTCTAAATGCTTAGGATTCTTAAACTTAACTTTAGAGACTATTCCCAACCCTTATTACATGGGCTTTTTTTTTTTTTTTTTTTTAAGCGTAAGCTGAATAAAAGGAATTTTGTGAGGTTTCCTGCTCAGAGTAATATATATGAGTCACCAAGGTCCCTTACATTATCTGTACCTACCGACCCCTGTAAATAATCTTACTGGCTTGACTGCCTTTCTTGCTGTTTGCCCTTTCCACTCTGTTACATTTCTAGGAATAATATGGCAAGCGTGCTACCACTTCAAAGCCTGTATACTTGTTCTTTCGGTCTGTAAACGTTTCTTTCAGGTATCCACATGGCTTGTCACCTATGTTCCTTCAGGTTTCTCTTCAAATGCAGTCTTCTTAATATGGCCTTCTTTGACCATCTTATTTAATACTGCTTTCCTCCCTCACATCAAGCACCTTTCCTGCTGTTTTGCCTCCAAAGTGCTTAGAACCATTTGCCTTCCGTATATTTTTAAAATGTATTTGTACATTGTCTCTTCTAACATAAGCTTCTAGAGGGTAGGGATTTTTTAAAATTTATTGTCACATTTCCAATGCCTAGTACAAAGTACTCAATAAATAATTATTAAATGAAAACCTTTTTCTTTTTGAATGTGTGAACTTTGGGCACACACAGGCTTTTCTTCTTTTTACTGCCATTGAGTGACCAAAATGGAGCCTTTCTCAGGAAAATAGAAATTTATTTGATCAACATTAGACATATATTTGTGAATACATTTATAGGTTGATACACTTCATTTTTTCCTTTTTATCTGGGCATTCGTAATGGTTAATGAATTTGATCTCAGTGTAAGAAAATGAAAAAAGTTAACGAAGGATCAGTAAAACTATTAACATTTTTGGAATTGATGTGAAAGAGAGGTTTGGAGAAGGAAAGTCAGCAATGTGTCTGAGTACATAGGAGAGTATCACAAAGTTAGAATTACTTCCTTAAAACAAACAAAAAAAATTTGACGATTTTGAGGGATGTAGTAGTATAATTAAGGAAACATTTTTAGGAACTTCATTTTTATAGTCATTAGGGTAGTTTAAAGGGAAGAGAAGTCAAAATATTAAGGACATTTACAAAGAAAAGTTTGGTGTGGGGCACCTGGTTGGCTCAGCAGGTTAAAGCCTCTGCCTTTGGCTCAGGTCATGATCCCAGAATCCTGGGATCGAGCCCCGCATTGGGCTCTCTGCTCAGCGGGGAGCTTGCTTCCGCCTCTCTCTCTGCCTGCCTCTCTGCCTACTTGTGATCTCTGCCTGTCAAATACATAAATAAAAAACCTTAAAAAAAAAAAAAGTTTGGCGTATTTGAGGTTTGAAATAATCTGAACAAGAAAATTGAAGGAGAAACGGTGAAACCAGAAGGATTTGAGGAAAAAAAAGAAACAGTTAAGAGAAGCTGTTGGCGGTGTAGGATATGAAGGAGGACAGTACTAAGGCTGCAGTGGCTTCAAGGTTGTGCTGATTGGGGACAGAAGAGGAAAGTTTGTAATATCAGTGTGGTGTTATCATTGCTTTAGGGTAAGGGATAAGAACTATAATTTACTCTTAGGTCCATGCCTAGAAAAGAAGCTTGTAAATGAGGTGGCACTTTTTTTGCTGCGGGATGCTTTTGGAATATGGTTTCTTCTCTGTAAATGCCAAATTGGTGGTGGGGGTAGATGGGGGGGTATTTTCACTAGGGGTGGTTTCCATTAAATATTATAGGCAATTCAGATGAAATAAAAGTTACTGACATGTGGTGTTAGAAATACTGAAGTGATTTGGGGGAAGAAAAGTTAGATGTATAAAGATGCTGTTATTAAGGATGCATGGCTGGCTCAGTTGGTTGAGCACAAGACTCTTGATCTTAGGATCGTGAGTTTAAAGCCCCTTGCTGGGTGTAGAGATTACTTAAAAATAAGAAAAAATCTTAGGAAAAAGATGCTGGTTTTATAAATGAGGGCTTTTGTTTTTTTTAGACTTGCTATTTTTAGATGGAGTTTCCTTTATAAAACTCAGTCTCAAGGCTACTTGTTAACTTAGTAGGTCTGTTAATTTAATAGGTGACAGTTGTGGTTCTAGGTAGTTTTGCTATAAGCATCTTTACAGCAAGCATTTTGATTACACGGTAATTTTGCCATAAAAGATAAATAACTGGTTGACAGTTTGGTTTGACAGTTTAGTTTGATTTCTCCATTGACCCAGTAGTCCCATTTTTATATTTTCTAAATCTTAGTTAGCCCTCATCATGGTCTATACAGTGGTGCAGAGTTTTGAACCCATATTTCCCATAAACTTTGGAATGTCTGTCAGCAGATATGTCACAGTATGCCAAGAACAACACCAGAAAAGTCTGTCACAACATAATATGAAGCTTATTTACAAATATATCCTAGTATTTATGAACTGTTACCTCTTTTAAGGAAGATATTTTAGTGTAAAAAGAAAAAGTGCAGTGCTCAATGAGGAAACTAATCAAGGAAAAAACTGTAATACTATGAACAAAAGACTTCGAAGACAAGTGCTTAGGTACATTCCCCACAATGAAATTAGTTATTTGCCCAGTATTGCCATGAATCTACACTGTACATTTTGATGTATTCAAATATTTTGTAATTCGTGATAAAGTCCTTTTAATTTTGCTATTCATCGTACATGTTTCATTATGTCCTTTTTAATGAGTGTCCTTTTATTTTTTGTGATTTTTATAGCCAGTTGGTTATGCTGTGAAATGCTGGTGGTTGTCATAGGAAATTGGGGAAAAATTTTTTTGACATAAGGTGTGTAGGATGGAAAATACATTACTGGTTTTTAAGATACACTATCAGGTATCTCATCCCATTAGACAAGAGGCAGACATCTAGCAGGATATAAAGGGCTGAGCAATGCTCTCAGCAGAATAATTGTTCTTCTCTATAGCTTTCTTTGTTATCCTGTCCCCTTCCCCCCCCCCGCCCTAAATTGCTTGATGCTTACCCTTTGCAGCCTTCTGCAGTATTAATACACAGGGTAGAATAAAGAAGTGGGATTTAACCTAGATAGCACAGCCAGAACTTTTTGAGCACTAATTGTATGTATAGTACTATGCTTGGCTCCTGGCACACAAATATGCATGACACATGGTCCCTGTAGTGAGAAATTCACAGTGGGACATTCTAGTGGGAGAACATCCATAATCTATGGTAATACTTTCATAGAGATACTTGAAGAGTTAGTTTTCCATTTAATATTCTTGACAAAAAATGATTTTGTATACGGTCAAAAAAATAAGGCTGTCATGGGTTTTCTTCATAAACATTAAAACCTGTTTTTTAGAATTGCATGTTTTAATATTTTTTAGAGTTACTCTTATAAAGGACAAATAAAATCCTTGTTCTGGTATTGTATGACCAGTTTATTTTAAATAGATTATCAAGCCATTTTCTGTAATATATTGTACTTAATATAGCTTTATTTTAAATTGTTCAATTTTACATTAACAAAAATTAATGTTATTAAAAAGTATCTTTTTAGTAGAAGCCTGTTGTGATTCATAACATTTTATTTAATCTTTAAGCTATATTTTTTCTTCTTCCTAGTTCTCTACTGAGTACTTTTGATCTTCTGTCATTCAAAAATTTTTCTTTTCCAGCATTAAAACCCTGTTACTCTAGAAAAATGCCTAAAAATCCATTAGCAAAATCCCTTTAGATGATCTCAGGATACATTTTTCCTTGCTTTTTTTTGTACCTTGTTAAACTGGTTTCACAAATGAAACTTTCTTAGAATCAGGCAGCTCCTGGTTCCTATGGGACTTCCTGTTTTCTCAATAAAAATAGAAAAGAACCTCAGAAAAGAAACCTGGTCAGCGTGAAGTACTTTGTAGGCTCAGTTAGTCTTAATTGTGACCTGGATTATAGATATCCAGGTATCTGAAAGCTCTGAATATTTTTGCATTAATTTCCAAATAGCTGATAAGGAGGAGATTCTAAATAATAACCATGAGAGATACTACACATTTAGCTGTAAACTTGTTTGTATCTTTTTTTTTTTTTTAAGATTTTATTTATTTATTTGACACAGAGAGAGATCACAACTAGGCAGGGAGGCAGGCAGAGAGAGAGAAGGAAGCACGCTCTCGGCAGAGCAGAGAGCCCTATGTGGGGCTCGATCCCAGGACCCTGGGATCATGACCTAAGCAGAAGGCAGAGGCTTTAACCTGAGCCACCCAGGCGCCTCCTGTTTGTATCTTTTTTAGAGGAGTTGAGTATAGGGGAGTTAGATGGAACGTGTTAAATCCTTTTTATAATATATAGTGGCAATACAAAATTATTTAATCCCGAGACAGTTCTTAGCTACTTTGATCTGTATTTATTTCTTATTTCTTGCCAATTTTCCAGATGTTAGCAATGAGTAGGAAGTTTTTTTTAAATCATTAGAAGAATTTTGAAAGAATTTAGTTTTAAAAAGCATCTTGTAGATTTCCTTAAGTAGTAACTGCTTTCAGTCTGTATTTTGAGAAAACGAGTTTGGTAGAAGCAGTGTGGTCAGTAACGGTAATAGGTAACATGTATTAAGTGCTTGACACTAAGGCAAGCATTTTATATGGTTTAGCTCATTTAATCGTTACAACAGCGCTATGAGGTAGGTATCATGGTTACGTCCTTTCTTTATAGGAGAAGGAACTACAACTTAGGGTAGCTAAGTAGTAGATGTTAGTTCATGGTCATGTTGCTTACTAGTAAGTGATGGACCTGGGACTTGAACCCAGATGTTCATACACACCAGAGCACTGCTCTCAGTTATTATAGAGAAAATCACATGTTCGAAGAATGGTGAATACAGTAAGTCTCAAAAATTACTTCCCTGCCTTTTGTTATCATCAGTTTGTTTACATTTTGTTTGTGTGTTAAATTCAGTTTTAGCAGAGTACGTGCTGGCATTTCAGAGGGCTTGTTTAGGGGGATTCTCATTCTCATTCTCAAATGATGCTAATAGTTCTCTTTTTTTCTTTCCTTGATAGTAAAAAACCCCTTTGATGGAACATTTGGAAAAATACAAGTAAGTAGAAGATCATAATACTGATATTTTATCTCATGTTTTATATGATAAAAGTATTAGGATGACTGTCAACTAAAAATATGCTAATTTAAGAGTTCTCTTAAACAATTTTCTTATTTTGAGTATTCTTCAATGATAATATAATTAAATCTGAAACAGATTTTCTCCTAAGAGCTGAATTATTTATCACCTTAAGGTAAAAGTCAACTGCCAAGTGAAATGGTATTGGTACGTTATCTGGGGATCAGGTCTTAACCTTTAGAGGTATGCCTGTTTAAGTTGCTGGATGTTCTTGACAATTTTTGTCCTCTTTGCCCCACCTTGTCTCTCTGGATCTTTTGTTCATAGGCATGCCTATTCAGCCATCAGGAAGGCAAAGGATTTAGAAAGAAACATGATTCTTAGGCTACCTATTTATGATTCCTTTTCTTTTAATTTAAAGGATCTGTAATACTAATTTTAACCTAAGTTTTACTCACCTGAAAATATTTTTCACTTACCATCATTAAAGGCACTTCAAAGGTTAGGGTATTTGAGCTTATATTATAGTGCACAATTAGTTATTAATTTACTGTAGGAATTGACAGTAGTATAGACCTGTATATAAAACATTATTTATTGTGCTTAAAAGGATATGTAATAATGTGTAATCAAATCCATAGAATATTACTTTAGATTGTTAGAGTGGGATTTTGTATTGACTATGTTTATGTTTAGTAATAGTCTATTGTGATGATACTTGTTTTAAAAAAGGTTGATTTTATCAGTTTGATATTAAGTATAATGTTGCAGTTGGCATCATCGTTTAAATCCATACATTATACTCATTGCACATTGGAAATACAAGGTCTTATTTTCTTTTATATAATTTTCCCTGTGGGAAAAACTGAAGGTCCGAACCTCTAAATAACAGTAATAATTGTAATGTAGATAACGACGCTTCACTTATATTAAGTGCTTGTTCTGTGCCAGTCACCATGCTAAGTGTTTAAATCCATTATTATCATTTAATGAGAGACTTAATACAAACAGTTGAAAATTTCCTTGAGAAAATTGGCTGAGAATAGGAGGAACTATTTAAAGGTTACAACATATGAGAGAGTTTGGGAAAATTGCCTGATAGTTTGATTTTTATCCACCCAAGAACGAGAACTTTGCTTCAGAGAATGGTATGACTTACTAAAAAGAAAATCTGGACCTTACCAAAATAGACAGTTGAAAGGTAGCTATTTCAAATTACAGTATAAAATCATTTTTGTTTAATGAAGGGTTACTTGAAAGCTTACTTTAAGTATGGATTTATTTGTAGATCTCTAAACTGGTTTTCAGGGTGATTATGAAGGCCAACATGAGATACCTTTTAAGCTGAATGTTAGGAGACCTTTGGAAAAGCAGTCCGAATAGAAGATGACTGCAATGAAACTATAAGCCAATATAAGTTTTCTATAAGGATGTAACTTTAAAATTTAACTTACATGTTTTTCAGATTTATTTCTAGTTTAACATATTGGTGCTAAAGGTAACTGAACCAAAGCTTTTCTTTTTCTTCCTCAAAATTGATCACATTAATAACATACTACATAAAAACTATTTAGATCATAATTTAGTTGATCATGCACTTGGGACCCTTGCAATATAAAGATGGTCATTTTGAATCACTTGCCGTTGGAAAAATAATTTTTGCAAAATTATAGTTTAGCTTTTTGGGTGCTTAAATTCTCTATGTGAGAATTTAACAATATGTATGTTTATTGTCTTATGGGATTCAATTACATTTGATTAGATTTTGTTATTTTTTTCTACTTATCTAGTCCAGTGTTAATATCTGTGAATCAAAAGATGAAGTTTATTTCCAGGCCTCTGGTGTTCATTAGAGATGTAACCACAGAGCACAGGTGTCAAATTTTTGGATTTAGTTTTGTTTTTGAAAGGGGAGGAGTGAGAATGCGTGTGATCAGGACATATGAAAGAAGAGGAAATTGGTCCCTTTTCCAGATAAGGGAGGAAATAAACTTCAAAACTCTTGGCTACTTTAATTCCAAAGCTTAATCAGATTTATCTTTGTTTTATATATCGAGTCCACAAGCTCTACTATCATTAGAACTCTTTCTCATCTTATTATATTGAACATCTTTATTAAAAATGATTTGTGGTTTCATATATCACAAATGCATAGCTTTCAGAATCCTGATTTCAGCCCAAGCAGTTACTTTTTGATGTCTGATGCTTAACAGTTGGGATTTTTAAACTTACAGGAAGATAAGGTTTGGCTTAATTCAGAATCTGCTTGAGAGAGTTGAGGGAGAAAAAAAGCTGAGCGTCTCATTGCCTTCCGCTACTTGGCGGGTGCTTAGACATTGCAATGGTCTCCTCTCTGGTTTTCTTTCATATGTTCAGAGTACTATTCCTGATGCACAAGTCTGTTTTATTTTCCTCCTCCAGAGTTTTTAGAAATGAAGTCAAACTCTTTGTCTTGTTCCTAGCGGTTGATCCCAAACTATTTTCCAGTAGTGTGCTGAATCAAAGTAGGCGACTGGTTATGTAAGAAACATAACCAGTCCCTTTATGCCTTTGCTCATCATGCTGTTTCTTCTGCCTAGAATGCTAGTCAATTCTGGGAAGCCCAACTCAAATATTCTCTCTTCCATAAATGGATCTTCCCTTCCCTCTCTCTTCTGTATTTATATTATGCTTTGTTTGCGGCTTTAGCACTTTATTTTTTTGCCCTTGAGAGCAGGAACCATCTTGTTTACTGGGCCTCTTGCTTTGCTGACAATAGTTCTTAACTCCTATTACTAGATACTCATTAAATGTTTATTTTGCTTTAATGGTTCGTAAATTTATACAGGACCACTTTTGGGGGGCTAGGAGAGGTTGATGATCAAAGTGTCAATACTGATTCCCTTACGGTGTGGCTGAATCAGATTAAGACAAAACATGAAGGGCAGCCTTGAAATCTCATAAGAATATATATAAGTGTGTATCATCTTAAGGAGGATTGGGAGCTTTGCTTTGGTGTTTGGGGGAGTTTGTTGTACATAAGACCTTTTTTTAGCACTAACCTTAGTGCCAATTTCTCAGTCAATCCTCAAGAAAATAAAATGTTTATTAGAGTGATGATTTAGATTCTAATGTTTTCTTATTTTTTTAATACTCTTTTTTTTAAAGATTTTATTTATTTATTTGACAGAGATCACAAGTAGGCAGAGAAGCAGGCAGAGAGAGAGGAGGAAGCAGGCTCCCTGCTGAGCAGAGCCTGATGAGGGGCTTGATCCCAGGACCCTGGGATCATGACCTGAGCCGAAGGCAGAGGCTTTAACCCACTGAGCCACCCAGGCGCCCCGTTTTTTGTTTTTTTTTTTTAAATATGGTAGCCATTCTTTAAATGTGAATTTGTCTTTGGATTATGTAGCTTCTATGATTTTAAATTATTTACTGTTTTTTTTTTAAATAAAATAATTTGGTACATGTTTTTGAATTAGATATTTTATAATTCCTTTTATTTTTAGGGAAGTAAGAAAAATCTTCTGATGAACACTTTATACAAGCTTCATGATCGATTGGCACAGCTTGCAGGTAATTGTTTTAACATTCATAATGTCTAAAAGTGTTTTGAAAATTAATTTATATATATAGCATGCTATATCAGTAGAAATAGTTTTCCCAAGTCTTGTGTTATCTTTGTGGATTTTCTCTTTAGATGTTTTTGTTACCTATACAGAGTAGTTTTTATTTTATCTATATATTTAATTAAGGCCTTTTTCCTGCCTGCCCATATGTATTAGATGAAAGATATATAATTCTAAAGTCAATCAAATTTCTTTATTGCATTAATAGTAATAACAACTTTTGAAAGCTTACATCTCAGTTAAATTGGATAAGCAGTAAATTAACTGAAACCCTAGATTAAATATAAAAGTGCAGATTTTCCTTTGCTGGTTGATTAGGTATCATTTCCTGGGATAAAATAAATATATTCTAGAATTTTTTCTACAGATTCTTTGCATTTTCTTCATATTCTGCTCTTAGTAAGTCTTTTAACATCTGTAAGCTGTATTAGCAGCTTACCTGCTTATTACCTTAGCTTTTTAAAGTTATTCTTATTTCACATATAATCTAAAAGAAGAGATTTGGATTATCTTCTTGTTAAAGAAGCTACAGAAAAAAAGTGTGGTTTTCTAAACTTTCATATGTAGCAGATCCTTTTGTAGAAATCAGATCACTGGTAGAAGGTAGATATGGAAGTTTTTTAGTCGAATGGAGGCATTTGAGATCCTTTTAGTTCCCCATCCTCATATCAGCCTTTGGTGGTTTTTTTTTTTTTTTTTTGAGGGGGGTGTGGATCCTTAACTCTGGTCAGTTTTTTTATGCTCATAATTCTTTGTATATCACTAAAAGCCTTCTTTACATTAACTGACTTATTATTGTATTCATATACTACAAGCTCATGACATTTGTTTGTTTTGCTGTGGTATGCAGAAATAGGTTAAGTATATACTCTGGCTGGGAATACCAGATGTTGGCTACCACAGGCTTCTACAGCTGTCTCTATGGCATCCTTTTATGTAGTGTACTGGATTGGCATACTCTGGGGTACTTTTAAAGATACACATTTCTTCCTCTAGAGCAGGGGTCAGCAAACTTTTTTCTGTGAAGGGGCCAGATAGTAAGTTCTTTGGGCTTTCTGTGCTAGAGTTGTTTCTGTAAGAGTTACTGAATTCTGCCGTGATAGCATGAAAGCAGCCATAGATAATAGGTAAATGAATGAGTATGGCTGTGTTCCAATAAAACTTCATTTATAAAAAAAATCAGCAGTAGGGCAGATTTGGCTATGGGCCGTGGTTTGCCGACCCCTGCGGTAGATCTGTGGAAACTGAATCTTGGAGGATGCATCATAAAGTTTGAAGACTTTTACTTGTTTATTTAATAGGTATTTCTTCCTTTTTTATGACTATGACCATTAAAATCTGACTGCTTGCACAAGGCTGATAATAGGAATATGGCTACTTTTATAATAGGAAAATTATCAAGGAGTTTACTTGAACTATCATACTTTCATGTTAAAAAATTTTTTTAAAAAAAGCATTTGAAGAGAAACAGGACAGAAAGAACTTATAATTGAAGTTCGGCATAAGGAAATTGATTTCTGATAACTACAGATCAACCTGAAAGAAAAGGCTTTGGAGTCTTTTATAAATAGTTGGGAGAAAGGGAAAATGTGGTTTTGTATGTACTGCATTTCTTTGTAGAAACCAGATCATAGGTAGAAGTTTCTATCTTATTTCCCTGTTGATCTGTGTTATAATAATTTTTAAGGCACGCACATACCTTGCTAAAGATAGGCATAGCGCTATCTTTATACACAGAATGTACATTTTAATTCAAACTTATTTGAATCCTTGAACTATTAGCTTTCGTAATAGATGTATAAGTTACCAAGATGAATTTCCCCTCTTGAAAAACAGTAAATCTCTGGGGAACCTTCTGTGTGCCAAGATCTCTGGAAAGGCATCAGTGTGACATGATTCCTATTCTGGCCAATGATTTAGTTGGAAATAGAAGAAGACGTGTTCCTATCTGGACTGGTTAGAAGTGCATTTAAAGATTGTGGTTTATGTAAAGATAATTGTTTGTTTATATTACCTACGGGATTTTTTTGTAGGAAATTAAATAGTATTTATCTTCTTTCTTTATTGATGATAATATGACCTTTAATTGTGTAATTTGAAAATATTTTGATTAATCATGTTTGTTTTCTTCTCTTTCACATGGTACTGATTCAAAATTAATAATATGCTAATCTTTCCAGGAGATCATGAATGTGGCAGTTCTAGTCAGAGAACACTTTCTGTCCAAGAGGCAGCTGCATATTTAAAAGTAAGCAGTACAATTGGAATTTTAATAGCTATATTCTTGAAGTTTATATAAATTATTACAACTTGTACAAAAGTACCATGCATTTGATTTCTTTAATTGTACTGTTACAAACTTGGGCATGTTGTTTGGTGTAATGTGAACAGATACAGAAAGCAGAATTACTGAACGTGTTTTGTTTTAGTTTGTTTTAGAACATTCTCTCATAAAATTAATTTGGAAAGGGTACAAACAGGTACAAACAACTGTATGTTTGAAATTGAGATTGGTAAGTAGCATGTAAGAAAGAAAGTAAGCATCTAACCATTGTCATTTATTTTAAATCTTCTGCTCCAGATTAATGTCATCTCAGGGTACTAAGAGAATTCGCAGATGAATTTTCTAAACTACTGTATGTAATCTTTTAGGAATTACTACGTAAAAGGAAGGGTACAGAGTTTTAAGGTGGACGAGTATGAAGTGTTAAGATGGGCAGGAATTTTTTTTAAGGCTGAATAATATTACACGCGCGTGAGCGTGCGTGTGCACACACACGTCTCCCCACACCCCCACATTATCTTTATCCATTAATCTGTAGATAGAAGTTTCTGTTGTTTCCACTTCTTGATGATTGTGAATAATGCTGCAGTGAACATGGAGTGCAGGTATCCTTTAGATCATGTTTTCAGTTCTTTTGGGTAAATAACTAGAAGTGGAATTGCATATGATAGTTTCATTTTAATTTTTTGAGGAATTTCCATGCTGGTTTTTGTAGTGGTTATACTGTTTTACATTCCCACTGACAGTTTCCAAAGGTCCCTTTTTCTCCACGTCCTCAAAAACACCTGTTTTTTTGTTTTGTTTTTTAATGATGGCCATCCTCACCAGTATAAGGAATATGTCACTGCAGTTTGGTTTGCACTTCCCTGGTAATTAGTGATGTTGAGCATTTTTTCTTATGCCTATCAGACATTTGTTCGTCTTTGGGGAAATGTCTATTCAGATACTTTACCTATTTTTTAATCAGGTTACTTGATTTTGTTATTGAGTTGTAGAAGTCCCTTCTTTATTTTGGATGTGGCTTGCAAATATTTTCTTTCATTCCCTGGGTTGCCATTTCACTCTGTTGATTCTTTGTTTGCAGAAGCTGTTTAGTTTGATGTCATTTCTCTCGTCTGTTGTTGTTGGTGTTGTTGCCTGTGCTTTGTGTCGTAACCCAAAAATCATTGCCAAGACCAATGTTAAAAAGCTTTTCTTCTAGGAATTTTATCTTTTCATGTCTTCGGTTTAAGTCTTTAATTTGTTGAGTTGATTTTTGTATATAGTGTAAGATAAGGGTCCATTTGCATTAGGAATCCAGTTGTCTCAACACCATTTTTCAAAGAGATAGTCCTTTTCCCATTTGTGTTCTTAGCACCCTTGTTGAAGATCAATCAACTATACTATGTGTGAGTTAATTTCTTTATTTTCTATCATTGGTCAGTATGTCTGTCAATGGCAGTACCGTACTGTTCTGATTACTGTAGCTTTGTAATATGCTTTGAAGTAGGAAATGTGAGGTCTCCATCTTTGTTCCTGCCTGAAATTGTTTTGGCTATTTGGCTAATCTTGTGTGGCTCCATATAAATTTTAGGATTGATTTTTCTATTTCTGAGAAAATGCAGTTGGAATTTTGATGAGGATTGCATTGAATCTGTAGAGCACTTTGGGTAGCATGGACTTTTAAACAATATTAAGTCTTTAAATCCATAAGCATGGGATGTCTTTCCATTTATTTGTGTCTTGAATTTCTTTTAGCAGTGTGTTGTGGTTTTCTGTGTACAAGTCTTTACCTCCTTAGTAAATTCATTCATAAATATTCTTTCGATTCTGTTATAAATGGGATTTTCTTAATTTCTGTTTCTGATTGTTCATTTTTAGTGTATAAATGCGCAACTGTTTTTGTATGCTTATTTATTTATCCAGGAAAATTTGCTCAGTTTGCTTATTCTAACAGTTTTGTGTGTGTGAGAGAGAGGGAGTGAGCAAGAGTATGTTTCTCTGTATGTGTAATCTGTAGTTTATTTCCTTATCTTACCTAATTGCTCTAGCTGGGATTTCCATTATTATGTATTGAATAGAAATGACAACAGTGGATTTCCTTATCCTGGCCTTGTTCCTATTCTTCAAGGAAAAACTTTCAGTTTTTCACTGTTGAAATGATATTAGCTGTGAGCTTTTCATATCTGGTCTTTATTATATTGAGGTAATTTGCTTCTAGTCCTACTTTGGTGAGTGTTTTTAATTGTGAAGAGGTATTGATTTTGTCAAATGCTTTTTCTGCATCTGTTGAGATGAGCATGTGATTTTTATCCTCATTCAGTTAATGTGTGTCCTTCTACTGTTTTTTTGTATGTTGGACCATCCTTGAATTCCAGGAGTAAATCCTGTTTGGTCATGGTATATGATCCTCTTAATGTGCTTTTGAATTCAGTTTGCTAGCATTTTGTTGAGGATTTTTAGCATCTGATTCATTAAGGACATTGATTTGTATTTCATTTCTTACAGTGTTTTTGTTTGGCTTTGGCATCAGAATAATATTGACCTCATAAAGTGAGTGTGAAAATGTTCCCTTCTCTTAATTTTTTGGAAGAAGTTGAGAAGGATTAATGTTGTTTGGTAGAATTCTCCAGTGAAGCCATTGAGTCCTGGGTTGTTTTGGAAAGGTTTTGATTACTGATCGAATCTCCTAACCAGTTATAGGTCTGTTGAGAGTTTCTGTTTCTTTGTGATTCAGTCTTGGTAGGTTATATGTTTCCAGGAATTTATCTATTTTTTTCTCTACGTTATTCATTTTGTTGGCAATTGATTGTTCATAGTAGTCTCTTATGATCCTTTGTATTTCTGTGACATAGACTCAATATCTTCTCTTTTCTTTCTGATTTTGAATTTTCTTTCTTTTTCTTTCCAGGCTTTTCAGTTTTGCTGATCTCAAAAAACCCACTCTTATTTTTTTCTATTCTCTCTTTTTTTTATTTTTACTCTAATATTTCCTTCTGCTAACTTTGGACTTCGTTTATTCTTTTTCTAGTTCCTTGAGGTTGTTTATTTGAGATCTTTTTTTCCTTAATGTAGCTGTTTATCACTATGAACTTCTCTCTTAATACTACTTTTGCTATATCCCATAAAAAAATTCTTGGGCTTTTTGGGGCACCTGGGTGGCTCAGTGGGTTAAGCCTCTGCCTTTGGCTCAGGTCTCGATCCCAGGGTCCTGGGATCAAGCCCTGCATCTGGCTCTCTGCTCAGCGGGGAGCCAGCTTCCCCCTCTCTCTCTGCCTGCCTCTCTGCCTACTTGTGATCTCTCTCTCTGTTAAATAAATCTTAAAAAAAAAAAAAAAAAGTCTTGGGCTTCTTTAATCTGAATGTCCATTTCTTTCCCCAGATTTGGAAAGTTTTCTGCCTTTTTCTGCTCCTCTCTCTCTCTTCCTTTTGGGACTTTCATAATGCATAGATTGGTCTGAGTGGTGATGTCCCTTAAGACCCTTAAGCTTCCCATACTCTTCTTCATTGTTTTTTCTTTTTGTTCCTCTGACTGGATAATTTCAAATGACTTCTCTTTGAGTACCTTGATTCTTCCTACTGCTTGATTAAGTCTGCCATGAACCCACCTAGTGAATTTTTCAGTTTAGTTATTGTTCAGCTCTAGAATTTGTTTAGTTGTTTTTAGTTTTTCTTTCTTTATTGATATTCTCATTTCATTCATGTGTTGTTTTCCTGGGCTTATTGAACATCTTTATGACAGTTTTGAAATTTTTGTCAGGTAGTTCATATATCTTAGTTCCTTTAGGGTCAGTTTTTGGAGATTTATTTTGTTCCTTTAGTTGAGCCCAGTGGTATTGTTTCCTTCATGTGCCTTATTACTTTGTCAGGACCTGTGCTTTGGAAGACACAGCCATACCTCCCAGCCTTTAGAGACTGCCTTCGTGCAGGGGAAGACCTTCACCGATGAGTTCAGATAGAGATTCTGAGGTCCTCTCAAACCTTTTCTCTGCATGCATCCATCTTCTCTAGTTTTGTGGGTGCAAATTCCCAACAAAAGGTTTTGCAGGTTTCTTTTTTCAGGAGCTTGTAATCTCTTGCTCCCTCTGGTGTCTGTCTGTTGTACTGTGGGTCCTCTGGAGCAGCAACAAGCAGTCCTGCTCTTTTCTGTTCTCAGCAAACCACAGGCCTTTAGGCTACGTCAGCTCTCCTCAGTGCTCTGAAACAGATGATACAGAAACCAGTCCCTTTGGTGGCTCCCTGAGAACTTGGGACATTGGACACATACTTCAGCACTATCCTTCCTCAGGAAGAAGCCAGAGTTTGGGGTTTTCTTGTACTCATTCTTCATAGAGCTGTGGAGAAGGGCAATGGCAAGTGAGTAGGTACTAGTTCAAACCATTGCCTTTGTTCTCAGCTACCTCCAGGCTGGTCCACTTACCTGTCGGTTCTTAGATTCAGGCAAGACAGAAACCAGTCCTTCTGGTAGCCCCTCAGAAAATCTGAACATTAGACTTCTGTTTCAGTCTTTTCTTCCCCTCTTCAAGGATAAGCCAGGAGTTGGGACTTAATTCTTCTGGCATACCACGTTGTGCCACTGGATGGGGCTCTGGTGAATGAGGGCTACCAATTTTCCTCCTGGCTTCCATGCTGCTATTTTCATATTTGCTTGGGTTGCAGGAGCCTTTTAACTGGTTTCTGGATTTCTTACAAAGCGAATTGGTCTGTGTGTTGTTGAGTTTTTGTCTCCATGGGGAAAGGATGGTCTGGGGCTATCTGTTCTGTCTTGCTGATTTCACTGCCTCCCTCTCTCTTTCTTTTTTTTAAAAAATCTGGAATCTGGTATAGTTCTAAGGCTTTCAGCAAAGTTGTGATGAGTTTCCCATGAAGTGCTTGTTAAAAAAGAGAAATGTGGACTGTTTTTAACTTAATTCAGATTAGCTTAATCTATTTAATGTAGATATCCAAAAGACTAAGTTAAAACAGTATAGCTGAGATTAGATGTGGATTCACATTCCGGCACTGATGCTTAAAAGCTGTGTGTCTTGGTAAAGTTCTTTCACTTTCTGTACCTGTTTCTTAGCGTGAAAGTGGGACTGTTATTAATTCTTGTCGGAGTGGTCGGGAAACTGAACTGCTCAGTGTCTGATTGTTATAGTAGCTTCCCCATAAATTTTGGTTCTTTTTCTGTGCTCCTTAATTAATTAAATCTGGGTCATTCTGGAAAGAGGTCTCTAATAACATGCTACAGGATTTGTCTTCTCAACCTGCCTTGTTCTCTTCTTCTTTTTCAGTTTTGACCTAGATGAGAACACTGATAACAGACAAATTTGTGCAGAGTGTAATAGCTAATAGATTGGATAGCTGAAGAATCAGAATCCAAAAAGATCTTAAATTAGGTAGAGTTCTGATTATGGGGCTCTGTTTTAGGGATGGAAGAATTGCCAAGTGGATTGTGGGGGTGGGAGCAAAGAAGGGATTGGATTAAGTAGTCTACAGAGGATGTAGAATAAAATATTCCATAAGTAGGGCATAGCATGTGGGAATCCAAAGCAAGTAAGTAGTCCTTATGAGTAGTTAAAAGTGTTTGTACTTCTAGCAGTAGGAAAAACCGATCCTAAGCAGTACTTCCTTCTTGCTTTCTCTTCTCTTTCTTTTTTTAATCAGTTAAATATCTTAGGTAATTGCACAGATATGTGTTAACGGTTGGTCATAAATTCCTGGAACAGGATTAATTTACATTTCGGAAGAACCTGAGACTCTTAAGAGCTCCTGAATACTTTATTTAAAGGACTAAAGGCAAGGGATAGAGCTTGGAGTGGGATAGGGATTGATTCGTAGTTGGGCTAGAGCTGAGGAAGAGGCAAGGTTTCCCGTGGAAGGATGATTAAGCACCACCACCCCCTCTCCCATTTGGTTGAAGCTGTGGGTCAGCAATAAGATAAGGTAAAAAGAAGGGACACACAGGCAGGGTTGGGACAAGTCAGAATCTATGTCAGGCAGCAGTAGGGTATGAGAGATTTTATTCCTGCTAAAAATTGCCAGCAGAGGAGTTACTGGACGTATCCATGCATGAGATGAGTTGGAAACTGTATTGAGTTAAAAAAATTGAAATTAATGAACTCCAGTCTTAAAAGGTTTTCATATTTTTTCCTTGGAATTATTTTATGTTTTAGATGGGGTTTTACTTTTTTTTTTCTTTTTCTTTTAACTTTTTTTTCTTTCTTCTTTTTTTTAAAGATTTTATTTATTCATTTGTCAGAGACAGTGAGCACAGGCAGACAGAGTGGCAGGCAGAGGCAGAGGGAGAAGCAGGCTCCCTGCTGAGCAGGGAGCCCAATGTGGGACTTGATCCCAGGATGCTGGGATCATGACCTGAGCCGAAGGCAGCCGCCCAACCAACTGAGCCACCCAGGTGTCCCTACTTTTTTTTTTTTTTTCCTTAAATTCAATAGAATTTCTAATGTAAGTTTTTACAAAGGATTTTGGATTAGTTTCAGTCTTAATTAGTTAAGTGAAGTTACTTTGAATTTTCAAATGCTGTGAAACCTGGTATGGCTTGTTACAACCAATGATGTATTTTGGGCTGCCACTTCAAAAAAAGAGCATTAAACAGGAATTTTACCCCATAAATAAAATTTTAAGGTCTAGATAAAACTTTTAAATACTATTTTTAATAGTGTTTATTTTTCTCAATGTAACATTAACTCATGCTCATGATTTAACTAATGGGAAAAAAAGGAGAAAAGCATTTCAAATTCACCACCTGAAGTCAACCACTCATTTTTGGTTCATTTTTCTCTAGTCTTTTCTTATGTTTTCATCCCTGCAATTAGTATCACTATAAATTCTAAATATTTCTTATTACAAATGTTATATATTATTTCCTTAAAATTATCATAAGCATTTTGTCATGTCATTGTTCAGGTTTTTGAACTTCTTTTTATCACCGGGTAATATTTCTTTACATGATTGTATTGCTTTATATTGGTTTGTGGTTTGTCAGTATTATGAAAGCACTCTAATCTTTGCACATTGTATTTGATTTTCTTTTTCTTTTCTTTTTTTTTTTTTTAAAGATTTTATTTATTTATTTGACAGAGATCACAAGTAGGCAGAGAGGCAGGCAGAGAGAGAGGAAGGGAAGCAGGCTCCCTGCTGAGCCGAAAGCAGAGGCTTTAACCCACTGAGCCACCCAGGCGCCCCTGTATTTGATTTTCTGATTGTTTACTTAGGAGAATAGTTCTAGAAAGGAAACTACTTGTTAAGGAGCATGAGCTTTTGTAAATACTTTGGATATATGTTGCCAAATTACTTTCTGATTTGGAATGACCATGTTAGCACAGTCTAGACAAAATTGGTGTTTTCATTTTATCTAAGTTCTAGCATAAATATGGAAGAACCTCACTACAAAGCTGATGTCAAAAACCATGATGATAATACATATATTGTATGCTCTTCACTTCTGGAGAGAGATCTATCATATATTTCATGTATTTGTACTATGGTTTCTCCAGCAGCACAATTAAGTTCTTGCATTCAGGAGTAAATCGGCTAAAGGGAGCACAGAACTCCTAGGAGTGTAAGCTAATTGTTCCCCAACTTCAAGTGCATTTTAAGCACAATATGAGTAAATGTTTGGTGGAGTAAAATGAATAAATAAGAAAACCTCAATAAAATTTTTCTTTATTTTCTTGAATATGATGCTTCACATTCCATTCTTATTTTATTTCTCCTACTTTCTCTTTCAAAGGAAATTTAAATAAACATAACAATTAATTTAAATAATTTAAACACTCTTTTTCTGAACTCCCAGTGTTTTTCTTGAACTTTTTTCATTTTTTTCCACTCAGCATTTTTGAGAATGAAAGTTTGTTTTGATTTGTGAAAAGTTAAGAGGTCCCTCTGGTGGAACATTTAAGAAATACATAGCATTAAATTTTCATGAAAAGACATAGACTTGTTTTTAAGTTAAAACAGTGGAAGCTTTGTATGGTAACTTTCCAACTAAATGATGTAATGAATGGTGGTTCATTTTCAAAACCTTTTTAAACTTCAACACAATGAATACGTTTACGATTTGTGAAGAAAACACTAGGAATGAAGATAGCTGCAAATGTGCCAAATTATGGGGGCTGGATAGGCTTTTATGGCCCAGGTTGGCATGCTTATCACGGTTAATAAAATTGTGTCTTTGTGGGGAAATAAATGTTCTGAGAAATGGAATGATGGATAAATTTCTTAATAATTATTATTTATTGAGGCCCCTGGGTAGCTTAGTCTGTTGAACAGCCAATTCTTGGTTTCAGCTCAGGTCTTGATCGCAGGATTGTGAGATCAAGCCTGGAGTCCAGCTCTGTGCTCAGCGCAGAGTCAGCTTGTCCTCTCCCTCCCCCTCTGCTCCTCTCCCTCCACTCTCTCGTTCTCAAATAAATTAAATCTTTAATAAACAAATAATAATAATTTATCAAGTATAATTTATCTTAGGATTTTCTTAGTATCTCTGACGTCACAATGACCCAGAAAGGTAGGTGGTATCAAACTCAAGTTAAAAAGAAACTTAAGCTCAGAGGGATTTAATGATCACATCATCCAGCTAGAAAGTGGTGAGGCTGGGAATAGAATTAAAGTGGTTTTTCTTCTCACTATACTGTTCTGCCTCTTAGATGGAAGGACTGGGTTCATAACCACCAGCTCCGTCTTTTGAGTGAGCAAGAGACTGACCCTGAATAAAGGTTAAGATCTGAAGACGTGATCAAAGTAGATAATACCTGTATAGATGACATACTTTTTCGCTCCACTTGAGGTTATACATAATAGCTAGGCAGTAGTGCAGTCATGATCTGATCCCAGGCCTGCTTATTTAAGGACCATGTTATCACTGAATCGTCAAGAATTAAATCATCTTTATTATTGTATTGATTTTCATCTATCTTATTTTAATTAATTTCAAAGGTAACATGTATAGCATATGTCATGTCACAGTTAAACAGAATATTCCTGTACTGGAAAGCCACAGAGTTATTATTACCATGTATACTATCTATTCTGTGAGCCGTCCAGTAGGTTTTTAATTCTTACTTGACTTCTCCCTGTATCAGCATTTCTTTCCCTTCTTACTAAGGCTTTGTAGCATTATTTAATGAGCTGAGTCTTTTACATGAAACAGTATTGTTTTTATGCTGTGAAACTGTAATCTAAGTTCAAAGCACCTCCTGTGAGTTTTAATAAAAATAAATGTTTTTGCCAATTATTTTACAAATAAGGTAAATTTGGAACTGGGAATCTTCAGTGTGTGTGTGTGTGTGTGTGTGTGTGTGTGTGTGTTCACGCATAGTATGTTAAAGTAGATTTGTGAAAGATTTGGGGAAATATGCTTTGAATTTAGAAAGATTTAAATGAAGCAGTCAGCAATACGTTGACTGGGCTATTGCCTATAAGTAAGTAGTAATAATTGTAATAGACTTGCTTTAAAAATTAGTGTCATCATCATCATTGATTAGAAAAAGGGCATTGTACGATGCAAGTATGCCTTACTCAGAGGTTGGCAGACTACAGCCCTTGGGCCTATTTTTGCATGGCCTTCTAGCTGTGGTTTCACAACACTTTTAAAGGTTGCTTAGAATATACGTGGCAGAGACCTGAAATGTATATGGGTACAAAGCCTAAAGTATTTTACTCTTTGATCCTTTACAGAAAAGGTTGGCCTGCCCCTACCTTACAGCTTTTGAGGTAGCTACAAAAAAATGAATAATAAAATAGTTTCCACTCTTAAAATCAGGAAGCTGCTATGCATGCTGTAATGTTGGCATGAGCTATTTAATTAGCATAGCCAGAAAAAAAAATCTGCTTTTACTTCTTTAAAAATTCTGTCTTATAATACTGTAGAACTCTGTATACCATGTAGAACATTTGTGGAAGTAATGGTCTGTCTAGGACCTTGCTTAGTACTCTATAAATTTTTTAATGAGGTTTTAAATAAATTACCAGTTGTTTTTTCTGTTTTGTGTATTGATGTTCCGTGGCTCTATTGTATTCCAGATAGTAAGTGGATATTAGCTGGTATTAACATGGGGAAGGAAAACAAAATGAGAAAATAACAACAGACACTCTTTTCTTACCCTCATTTTATAACTAAAAGTTTTAAGCTCAATGTTCCTCCACATACTTATCTTATTGGAGTAGGTGTCCTTTTTAGTATGAATCATTATGTATATTTTTAAGGATAATTAATGAAGGCAGTAAGGCTACTTATAATACCTTCAGCCTTCTAAAATTTTTGTATTTAAAATACACAACTAATAAATTTGGAAATTTGATTTTACATTATTTGAAACCTAAATGTATAGTCTAGCCTTCAGAGTTCTGTGTAATAACACAAAAATGTCATTATATCTTGCATATTGTTCTAATAGAAGCTGAAGAGCATATATGTAAACACAGGTAGATACAACATGTATGTTTCATTGATTTTTAAAAAATATCCATGTCTTACGATTTCACTTATATGTGGGATCTAAAAAACAAACCAGTGAACAAACATGCAGAAACAGACCCATAAATATAGAGAACAGTTATGAAATGAATAAGTCATAAGGATGAGGAGTACAGCCTAGGGAATAAAGTCGGTGGTATTGCAGTGATATTTTATGGTGACAGATGGTAGCTGCACTTGTAGTGAGCATAGCATAAACTATTGGGACTACATTTAAAAAAAAAAAACAACAACTTCTGCACAGTGAAGAAAACAATCAATGAAACTAAAGGCAGCCTACAGAATGGGAGAAGAGGTTTGCAAACGACATAACCGATACAGGGTTAGTATCCAAAGTATATAAAGAACTTAAGAGACTCAAAACTCCAAAACCAAATAATCCAATTAAAAAATGGGTAGAAGAGGGGCACCTGGGTGGCTTTGTGGGTTAAAGCCTCTGCCTTCGGCTCAGGTCATGATCCCAGGGTCCTGGGATCGAGCCCCGTATCGGGCTCTCTGCTTGGCAGGGAGCCTGCTTCCTCCTCTCTCTCTGCTTGCCTCTCTGCCTACTTGTGATTTCTCTCTGTCAAATAAATAAATAAAATCTTTAAAAAAAAAAAAAATGGGCAGAAGACATGAACAGACATTTCTCCAAAGAAGACATCCAGATGGCTAACAGACACATGAAATAATGTTTAACATCACTCATGATCAGGGAAATACAAAACTACAGTGAGATATCACCTCATACCTGTCAGAATGGCTAAAATCAAAAACATAAGAAACAACAAATGTTGGTGAGGATGTGGAGAAAAAGGAACACTTGTGCACTGTAGGTGGAATGCAAACTGGTACAGACAGTGTGGAGAATAGTGTGGAGTTTTCTCAGAAAAGTTAAAAATAGAACTACCCTATAATCCAGCTATCTCACTACTGAGTATTTACCCAGAGAATATAGACACACCAACTCATAGGGGTACAAACACCCCTATGTTTAGAGCAACATTATTTATAATAACCAGGATTCGGAAGCAGCCCAAGTGTCCATCAGCTGATGAATGAATAAAGAAGATATGGCATATATATAATAGATTACATAATGTAGGTGCATACAATGGAATATTACTCAGCATTAAAAAAGAATGAAATCTTGCCATTTGCAAGAACACGACGGATCTATAGAGTATAGTGCTAAACAAGATAAGACAAATACCGCATGAGTTCATTCATGTGGAATTAAGAAACAAAACAAGTGAACAGGGGGAAAAAGAGTCAAACCAAAAAAATGGATTCTTAACTACAGAGAACAAACTGAAGGTTACCAGAGGGGATGTAGGTGGGGGGATGGGTGAAATAGGTGATGGGGATCACTTGTTGTGATGAGCAGTGGGTGATGTAGGGAATAGTTGAATCACTATACTGTACACCTGAAACTAGTATTACACTGTATGCTAACTAACTGGAATTAAAATTAAAACTTAAAAAAAAAAACAAAACCCTATACATTACGAAGAAGAATGAGTGCAATGTTTCCAGCTCCATGGATAACCCATATTAATCTTGCTTTGTGGATTTTCAAAGCCCTCGATCGCTTGTGCTTTATCTAATCCTAATCCTTGCAATGTAACCAGAAGTAAGTTCTCTTGACTTTGGAAGCAAATGAATTTTAGAGTAGATGATTATGTGTTCTGTTTTTGTTATGCACAAAGTGAATTCTGGTAGCATTTTTATAACAAAACCATAATTGCCTGAAATTATTTTTGTATAATTTTATTGCATAACATTTTAAAGCAATATTAAAGCTTAAACAAAAAAATCACTTAATTTTTTTTAGTCATGGAGTGCCTAGGTGGCTCAGTCAGTTAAGCGTCTGCCTTGAACTCAGGTCATGATCTTGGGGTCCTGGAGTCAAGCCCTGCGTTGGGTTCCCTGCTCAGTGGAGGGAGTCTTCTCCCTCTACCTCTATGCTCTTTCTCTTGCTCACTCTCCCTCTCTCTCAAATAAGTAAAATCGTAAAAAAAATTTTTAGTTACCATTCGTAAGTACAGATTTTTATAGTTACATATAAATGGCATATTGTTTTACCTTTTAAAAAGATTTTATTTATTTATTTGAGAGAGAATGAGAGAAAGAGAGAGCATGAGAAGGGGGGAGGGTCAGAGGGAGAAGCATACTCCCTGCGAAGCGGGGAGCCTGATGCAGGACTCGATTCCAGGACTCCAGGATCATGACCTGAGCTGAAGGCAGTCACTTAACCAACTGAGCCACCCAGGTGCCCTGTTTTACTTTTCTAAGCATATAGCTGTTTAGCTCTCGTCATTCGTTTCTTTTTCCTCTTTCTTTCTTTCTTTCTTTCTTTCTTTCTTTCTTTCTTTCTTTCTTTCTTTCATTCTTTCTTTCTTTTTCGGTTAAAGATTTTATTTATTTATCAGAGAGAGAGAGTGAGTGCAAGTTGGGGCAGGCAGAGGGAGAAGCAGGCTCCTTGCTCAATAAGGAACTGATGGGAGACTGGATTTCAGGCCCCTGGGATCATGACCTGAGCCAAAAGCAGGCATCCCTCTCATGATCATTTCTAAATGCATAGTATTTCCTTGAAGTAATGTCATGTATAAACCGTTTGTCAATTATTAAATCCTTATTATTGGCGATGAGTTTTTTTGATATTTATAAATAGTGATGAAAGACCACACTTTTTTTTTTTTTTCTCTTTTTAAGATAACAGGTCACCTGTAGTTCTCTTTACCATCTAAACATCCTGGTTGGTAGTTACACATAAGTAATGATGCCTAGTAATAGTAGTTTTGCTTCATAAAACTTTTTACATTTTTGAATTTGATGTAGTAAAAACCAACTTCCCAGTTCCATATTAGGAAGTAAATCATACTGATCAAATGAAAACCTTTAATCTTTTGATAAAATACAATAGCTAGTACAAAATTCTTTTTACTTTTTTAAAGGAGTGGGGCTTTTTTGTTTTTGTTTTTTAAGAGAGAGAGAATCTTAGTCAGGCTCCACTCCCAGTGCAGAGCCCAAAATGGGGCTTGATCTCACAACCCTGAGATCATGACCCAAGTTGAAATCAAGATTTGGACGCTTAATTGACTGAGCCACCCAGATTCCCCTTAAAGGAGTTTTTAAAAATGATGTCTTAACTGCTACTTTTAGAAATTCATTCTTTGCACTTAAAAAAGTACATAAAGATATAATACTGAATAAAAGATAAGCTCTGTGAACACACGGAATTTTGACTGTTTTGGTTAGTGCTACATCTCTGGGTCCTAGAACAGTACCTGGCACATATTGGACCCTCAATAAGTATTTGTTGAATGGAAAGATTTTTAAGAGTATTTATTACAGTATTATTTGATATATTGAAATAATTGGTAATACTCTAAACATTCATTAGTAAGGGGTTGATTAAAGTATAAAATAACCAGCCATAAACTAGAAACACAGTTTCCTGGAAAAAAGGTTGTTCGATGTTTATTGACATTGACACAGTACTTCATTTTGTGATAGAAACAAGTGGAATAAACAGCATATATAAAATGGGATACCACTTTTATTTTTAGTATTTTTGATTAAAAAATACATCATCTACCTATGTATAGTAGTTCTTAAACTTTATGGTTTCAAGACCCTTTAGCAGTCCTGAGGACTGTGAATGGCCTTTGTTTGTGGGAGATAGATAGATAAATTTAGATATATATTTACCTTACTAGAAATTTAATCAAATTTTAAATTTACTTATTTGTTTAAAGTAAGAATAATGAACTTATTACATGTTAACATAAACAATGTATTTTGTGAAAAATAACTTTTTCAAAATAAAAACCTTTAGTGAGAAATGGCATTGTTTCGCATTTGTGCATATCTTTTTTAATCTTTAATATGTAGGTTAATAAAAAACAACTGGATTTTCATATCTACTTCTGTATCCAATCTGTTGTGATGTTTTGGTTGAAGTACGTCAAGAAAATCTAGCCTTATACAGATATGTCGTCAAAACAGGATAAAGTATTTTAATAATCTTCAGATAATTGTAGGTATTCTTCGTCGATACTGTACCAGAACTCTGAGAGGTAGTTTCTTCAAGATTGGTTGCAGTGTACAATTTGAAACCATATCAGTGATTTGTGTACATTCTGTCGCTAAAGTCCTTTGTTTTACATGTAGAATAGGTCTTTTACCTATGCAAGATTTTATAACTCATGCATGTTCATTTGGAAAATACTGGCTTGCTATTTATGTAGATCTTCCCAATGTTGACACATTTCAAGATTGATGTCTTTAATTCTTTAATATCACACCTGTCTCATTGCAAAGGTTTTCAAGTATTGTGAAGTTGTCAAGTAATAGTAATGGATGCAACTTTTTCCAAATTTTACTTTTCACTTGAAAGCTTGAATGTTATGATTGGTAACAAAGTCAGCTGTTTTTCTTGAGGTGACATGCTTGCTTCAATTCACTTGTTGAGAAAATGTCAGTGAAACAGCCAAGTCTGAATAGTTTGCCATTTGTTCATTTAAAAATACGGTTCTATAAAAAAAAAAAAGAGAGCTAATTCACATTTATCATAGTGATGCTTGAAAGACAAGGTATATTTAAAAAAATCCTCCAAATCTGTAAAAGTAAAAGAACCAAAAAGAAAACATAACAAAGTAGTAACTGTGCTTATCTTAGAAAGATGGGGAAATTGTGACTTTTTTCTCCTTTTGTTTTTCTATAATGAATAATATGTTTTTGTTATGTAATAGTTTCAAGAGTTATATAAAGATAAAAGTATAGTATTTATGGTATAACTTACAGATAGAGTCAAATGAATGTGAATTAAGAATAGTTAGTTCTTTTCTCCATTTTTCTTATTAGGATTTAGGCCCTGAATATGAAGATATATTTAATATTTCCTTGAAGTGGATTTTAGAAAACGGAAAAGATGTTGGAATAAGGTAAAGGATTTAATTTCCACTTTGACCATTTTATAATATAAGAAGTTTGACTTTAAAGTCTCCTTAATTATTTTTTAACTAGGTGCGTTGGTTATGGCCCTGAGGAACAACTGACAAATATATCCCATGTGCAGTTTTTACAGTCCACAAGACCGCAGATGTCTTTCTGGTGTCGTTTTCGACGTGCTTTTATTACTGTCACCCACAGGTTATTGTTGTTATGCTTGGGTAAGTTGTTGGAATGAGAAAGAAGACACATGATAGTCTAGAATTTTCTTATCTGTTTTTTACCAAATACCAGGGTTAAGAATTTACTTCTGTGATAGCTGCCATTATAAATCACATCCAGAAATCTTCCCTAAGGTAGAATAATATTGAAGTTGTCTTTTTTTTTTTTTATAATGTCATTATTAATCTAAGGGCTTAGAAAACAGTAGTATAAAGGGAAATGGAATAAAACTTTGTCATATTGATGCCTTGGAAATAGAACAGGGAAATAGAAAAATTAAGCTTATTGTTTTAATAATAAAATATAAATTAAGTTCATTAAAATTATTTTAATTTAAAAAATACCACTTACCTGCATTAAAATTTTCATTTGGATTCCTGGATTTTATGTGACTTGACTATAGGAATTTAGGAGATAATCATTTTTTTTTTCTTTGTTCCAGTCCTTTAAAAATAATTTTCCTAAAGTGTAGTATGTTTACAGTCTTAGGAAACTTACTTTTCGTATGGTTTAATGTGGCAAAGCAAAATGTTTGTGAAACATAGTTATATTGTTTTTAAAAAAATAATAGAATTTAAATGTTCAGTTGTCAACATCATGAAATGGTTTTTCTAGAGTGATTAAGTGAAACTCTGGAAAATGTTTAATACTAAATATTTAATACTAAATTTAAAATACTTAATGTTTAATACTAAAGCCATTAAATACTAAATGTAGTTGTGATTATGTAGGTAATTCAACCCACTGTTTTGAAGTCTTATTCCATTATCCCTTATGGCAGTTAAAATAATCACTGTGCAAACTGTCATAAGTTCTCCTTTTTTGCTTTGTTTTGTTCATATCAGATTTAACAAGTATAATGATAACTTTAGATTGCAATGAATAATACTGAATGTCACTGAACACAATTTTTAAAACACAAAATATATAAATATTGCAGGTGTGGTGATGGTTTGTGTCGTTCTGCGTTATATGAAATACCGCTGGACAAAAGAAGAAGAGGAAACAAGGCAGATGTATGATATGGTGGTGAAGATTATAGGTATAAGTATTTGTAAAAATCCAAACCATTTCTTGAATAGTAGTTATGTGATAAATTACAGTATGATGTCCAGTGATTGATTCATTTGTAAATGTGTTATATTTTTAGATGTCTTACGAAGTCATAATGAAGCTTGCCAGGAAAATAAAGACTTACAACCTTACATGCCTATTCCACATGTACAAGATTCCTTAATACAACCTCATGACAAGTATGTTCAGAGTATCGTGAGTTGAAGTAGATCAGAATTTGGCATCTTCTGAAGTTATAAAGATTATATTGAGAGTTGTGGCCCTTCTCAAGTAGACCTGTTTTATTGTACAGGCTTTACTTTTTGTACTTTAAACTCTCCTTTCTTTCTAAATTCCCTTCTGTTCTCCTCCTGATTTTGAGTGGCATAATAAACAACTGGATTCCTAAATCATGATCACTTTTATACATTTTTTATTCTTACCAATGTTCACCTTATTTCCTTTAATTTCATCTTAATAAAGAAACAGAGACAGACAATAGCCAGTGATGTTTTACAAATAATGCCTTAAATATTTTGTTGTTAATGAAGCTTTTTAATTAAAAGGACTAAATAATAACTTCTTGAAAATGAAAGATGATTCCATATCCTCCCACAGCATTCTTCACCCTAGCAACACCCCAGAATCAGTGGTGAAGTTTGTGGGGGAAGATTACTGATGCTTGTGCCCCACCTCTAGAGAATGAAATCTGAAGTGAGGTTTAGGCATCTAAATCTTCTTTGAAAAAAACCTCATAGGCAGTGACAAGGAGAACCAGAATTAATAATAGCCATTGCCTTCACTTACTAATACTTGAAAAAGATGACAAGCCAAGATGATAGCAAATTTGTCATTTTGTCACATGCTAGGAAAAAAATGAAGAAAGTCTGGGATAGAGCTGTTGACTTCCTTGCTGCTAATGAGTCTAGAGTTCGCACAGAGACACGAAGAATAGGTGGTACGGATTTTCTAGTTTGGCGGTGGATCCAGCCTTCTGCCTCCTGTGACAAAATATTAGTAATACCTTCTAAAGTATGGCAAGGTCAAGGTATGTATTTTTAAACAATAACAACAAAAATAAACATGGTGTTTTTCTAATTTTTTTTCAACTGTGTAAGTCTTACATGTTTAATGTAAAATAGTACTGTTGAAACATATGAAGACAAAGCTCCCTTTGCAGTTCCATCCCATAGAAGGAATTAATGTTAGTTTCTTACATATCCTTCCACTTTTCTCCAGGCAAATATGGACATAATGGTTTGTCTTTACCATAACAGAACACTATATACACATTACTTTTTTTTCCTTTTTCACTTAAAGCAACTTAGTATTGTAGATCTAGCAGCATTCTTTCCCCCTAATTTTTATGCAGATAAGACATAATTTATGTTTTACATATATATGAAACATATAAAAGTGGAACATAACTTTTTAACTGCTCTTTTTTCCAATTTTTGCTTGCCTGCCTCTTTTTCATTAAGACCAACCACTTGCGTATTCCTTGTTCCAAGTAGCTTAAGTGGCTGTCTGTCCATATTTTTCTCAGTGCTTGGATGGTTGCAAAAACAGGTATATGTAAGTATATAGGAGGGCTTGGTGATTGGTTGCTTTAGGTTCCCAAACCTCTACTAGTAGTAACTGTTACCTCACTTGAATCTCTTGGATGGTTAGTTGCAAAATTAAATCTTGCAGTTAGTTTAATGTGCATTTCAGAACTAGTAGTCGGTTGAGTTTCTTTAAATCTTGTTGGATAAAAGTATATTTCTCAATGTTTGCTAAGCACAGTATTTATGAGAAAATTAAGAAAATTGTTTTGAAATTGCGAAAAAATAAAATCCACTCCCTTTCTTCTCTGATTTTTACTTTCAAAGAGCTTGAATAATAATAGTCTTCAGTAATCATGGCATAAAAATGATGCTTTAATGATGCCAAGGGTGACACTAAACATTAAACTTCTTGTTTTAAAACGGAGTCTGCAGAAGGGTCCTTTGAAGCGAAAAAAGAATGCAAAGCCAATGAGATCTGATTACCTTAGTTGCCTGATTGAAATGTTCTGTATTCTCAGCTTAATTTCTTCATATAGCTAGCAGTTAGTGCTCATATATGCCTGTGAAGTTCTAGAAAAGGTCATTATTTTGTTCATATACATTTTTTTTTAATCATTGTAGTTGTCTTATTTTTAAAATGTGAGGTTTTCAAGATGAATCTAAAGACAACTTCTTGACCTAGGTAATCCAAGTTGTTCTTATAAATTAGTAGGGGGGATCGCTTCTCGGCCTTTTGGCTAAGTAAGATCAAGTGTAAATTAGTAGGGGGGATGACAGACTCTTAAGTGTGTGAAATTGGATGTTCTGTATATAGAATTTAAAACCTCGGATTATTATTTTCATTTTATCATTTTCTCTAGATAGGAAAAGACTGTAAGTATGATATAAGACAATTTTAGGTCAGTTATAATAGTTGTAAAACTCAACATAAATTGATAGCTCTGAAATGTCCTGCTACTTTGTTTCATCAAAGTTCCAGTATAGTAAATGTTTACAAACTATATGCCAAGTACTGAGCTATCTTAATTTGAATACTTCTAAATGTACAATGTGAAGAATTTTAAAATCAATCTCCCTTTTCTTGACAGTCTTTGATTTTAAAAATGTTGCAGTGAATTAGTTACTGAATCTAGAAGGGAATTGAGGGTAAAAGAAGATGCCTGTTTTTAGTAAATTGAAAAAAAATATACTGGCTGAGATTATGTTATCCTGAAAACCGAAAATCCTGAGGTAGATAGAACCTAGTAGCCATTTGCTTGAAGTATACCAATTCAAGTTTTTGGAGCGTTAGAATGGTAAAAGTCTGTAGACTTCTAGCAAAAGGGATTTGAGTTCTCCTAAGAATTTGTTCATAAAAGAATTTGTTACAGGAACTGAATAAAGAGAAGTTGGTGGAATTTTTCTTGATGATAATTATCTAAATTGCCTCATTAAGAACATATAGCTCTAATCTATTACTTACATTTTATGCCATTAAATGTATAGTCTACCTAAATATAATTAATTGACTTTGCTTATAAAAAATATTAATACATAAATTAGTTTTTCTTTCGTTTAAATGTATCTGGACACAAATGTTGTGCTGAAAATAGGACTATAGGGGGGGGGTTGGGGCAGTTGTTTATGTAAAAAGATAGTTTAACTTATTAAGAGGCTTAATGTTTATCCTCTTATAAATAGTGCTTTAATTAAAAGATACATGGCTGGAGGATTGGTAATTATAGTAGTCTTTTGTATTCACTCCCACTACAAGCTGTTGTCATTTAATAGTATTTTTTCCAAATAATTGTTAAATAACCTTAGTGAATTTTAAGTTCATTTTCTAAAGGGTAGTTAAGTATAAATTGCATTCTTGCATAGCTTTAGTATCTCTAATGGCATTTTAAAGCACCAGTTAAAAATCAAACCATACCTGCTGGGGAGAATTATTTGTTTCTGACACAGGTAGTCTTCAGAATAAACAGCATTCATTTGAAGGATCTAAACATACTTCTTGAGGTATTTGAAATCACTGTCTCTTTGCTTGTACCAGGAGGTGATTGCAGTTTGGTTGGGGAGACAAAGTATATATCCTAAAAATCGGTTTGATCTTCACAACTACGTTGTGATTAGAATTGGCCAGGAATAACTTCTCCTAGGTCCTTGGGTCTAGGCTAGGATAACATGGTATTAGTGCTTCCATTTTCTCTGGTTCATTCCCTGCTGGCCCAGGCCAATATTGGAATTTTAAGGAACTCAGATTGCCTGCAACTAAAAGGTTATCCAAAAACACGAGCTGTACACTGCCAGGGACGTCTGGGTGATACTAGAGGTTCACAGACTTCTTTTTTTTATTATTAAAAATTTTTTTAAAGATTTTATTTATTTATTTGACAGAGACAGAGATCACAAGTACACAGAGTCTAGGCAGGTGAGAGAGAGAGAGGGGGAAGCAGGCTCCCTGCTGAGCAGAGAGCCTGATATGGGGCTCCATCCCAGCACCCTGAGATTATGACCTGATCTGAAGGCAGAGGCTTTAACCCACTGAGCCACCCAGGCACCCCCCCATAAGGTTCACAGACTTCTTGATGTAGGGTTTGGCAAAGATTTTTCATGTCTAGTGGCCATTGCCCCACCCCATATCAGGCACTGTTAGGACACTCACATCCCAGACATTTTTTAAGATACTTCTGAAATCTTTAATTGATACATTCAAGTCTTTTTCTTTTCTTCCTCTTTCAAGTCTTTATTTAAATTCCAGTTAGTTAACATACGGTATAATACTACTTTTAGGTGTAGTAGTGATTCATCACTTACATACAATACCTGGTGCTCATCACAAGCGCCCACCTTAATCCCTGTCACCTGTTTAATCCATTAGTACACTCTGAGCCATTAACTCATCTTTCAAACTTTCCTGCTTTATATATATATATATATATATTTTATTAGGAATTCCCAGACTCTCCAGTTCTTCGATGTACCTACTTTTTCCAGTTTTTCAGTCTTCCTCCTATCTTTATTTCTTTTCCTGTCCATCTTCGTTTCCATGACCCCATGCCTCTCTCCAGTCCTTTTCTTGCTGCTACCCTTAAGTCATTACCTGTCCTTCATCTTAGCCTGGCAAATTCTAACCAAGGACGAAAGGATTTTGTCTGTGTGCAAGGAGCTGAGCATAGCAGTAGAAAATCATACAGATCTGCAGACTGGTACGTCATAAGTAATCAACCTCAGTTAGGCCCTCAGTACTACCTGACTTTCATGTTCTTATCATATTTTACCAGTCACTTCACTTTCTTACTCAGTAATAATTTTAGATTTCTTTCCATCCTTTCAGACCTTTACCCTTCTGTCTCCTAATTCTCAGTTGATGACCTGAATAGAAGCAATCAGATTTACCTGCCTCAGATTTCCATCACCAAGTAAATCCACGGCCAGAATCCACACTCACCCTCACCTCCTGTTGCATTTGAGGGGTGTTCTCACTTAACAAAGACCTGAGCCCTATCCTCCATAGGGAATGGTATTGAAGTCTTCTGGATCCCATCGGCTCTTCTTCTCAAGTCTCTTCTCTTACTGTGTACTAAATCCCTGCCTCTGTTGGATCTTTTCATTAGCACTTAAACATGCCGTATAGTCTTTCTCATCTTTAAGAACACACATTGTTAGAGGGGCACCTGGGTGGCTCAGTCAGTTAAGTGTCTGCCTTCGGCTCAGGTCATGGTCCCAGGGTCCTGGGATGGAGCCACGCATTGGGCTCCTTGCTCAATGGGGAGTCTGCTTCTCGCTCTCCCGCTACCCCTGCTTGTGCTCTCTCTCAAATAAATAAAACATTAAAAAAAAAAAAAAGACACACTGTTGGAGTATACATTGTTCTTTAGCTATCACTCTGTCTCTCTCTACCTATTTATAGCCAAATAGCATTAAACAGTTTACTCATTGTTTTTACTTTTACCTCCCATTTTATTCTTCAGCTGACTCCAATCTATTTTGCACCCCTCTCATTCCAAGGAAATAGTTCTCAGACAACCATATTGCTAAGCCAAGTGGACATGTTCCCTTTCTGTCCTCATTTTACGTAGCAGTGTTAACAGTTGCTTTAAAACTTGCTTTAAAACTTTAAAAAAGTTTAAAACTTTAAAACTTGCTTCTTGTGGCTTTGGGGATGCCACTTTCTTCTTGTTTTCCTGCTACCTTGACCATTTCTCCAGTCTTCTTTTCTGGACTGTCTTCTTTTCCTGGACCTCTAAGTGTTGGAAGTTTCTCAAGGCCACCCTCTTTTCTCATTCTGTCTTCTTTCTACTTATAGATGATCTCATGCTGTGACTTCATTTACCAGAGATATGTTGATAACTCCCAAAGTGCTATCTTGAATTAAGTCTTCTGGTTTTCAGATTTTTATACCCACCTGTACAGTTGTCTGCTGAGATATGGGCACCACAAATTCAGCATGTGCATGAATTTAGTATCCTCTCTCACCAAACGGACCTCCCCCGCCATTCCTGTCTAATTAATGATACCCTTTCTCAGTTAGTTCCACTATAAACCTGGGAGTTATCCTTAATTTTTTCCTTACCTCCCATGTATACTCTTTAAACAAGCCATAACAGATCTACTCCATATGTCCTCAATTGTATCCACTTCCCTCCATCAGCATTTCTGGCCCATGTTATCCACATTAGTATCATCTCTCTCTTAGACAACTATAATAACCTTCTAGGTCTCCTTGCATTCACTTTTTTCTCTGTTTAATCAGTTCTTTATTTAACAGTCTTTTTTAAAAAAATTATAATTTTAAAAGACAGATCTCATCAAATTATTACTCTCCTTAAGAAAGCTTGGAGTGACTTTCTGTTGCTCTCAGGGTAATGTCTAAACACTTTAATGTAATCTGCATGGTCCTCAGTAATCTGACTTCTCTCTCTTAAGGTTTATCTTTATGTTCTCACTTTAGCCACAGTGGCTATCTTAGTTGACTTTAGTTGACCACACTTTAGTTTACTTGATTACATTGAGCTCCTTCTTGTCTCAGGGGCTGTATGTAAGCTAATATATTTGCTTGAAACGTCCTTTATAGATCTTTTTACTCTGCCTATTTTTATTTATTCTTTATTCTTTAGGTCCCAGCATAAATTTCGCTTCCTCATCTGATATTTCCAGACTACCTTAAGTTACTTTCACAGCTTCCTGTATTATTCTTTCTTAAGATTTACCATAATTATAGGGTTGGTTTTTTTGTTTTTGTTTTTTTTTTTGTTTTGTTTTGTTTCTGACACGGTTTCTCAACTCTCTCACCCACTAAACTGCAGCCTCTGTGAGAGCAATGATTGTATCTCTGATGTACCTTAACTTCCAGGGGTCTGGCTCCCAGTAAAAGCATGCAATGAATATTTTTTGAAAAGAGTAAATGACTGAATACCTTTCAACAAAATGGAACAGTGACAAATAGTAAAACTAATTTGTCTTTTGTAGCATTTCATTTAGATAGAAGAAATTCACCGCCAAATAGCTTGACACCATGTCTAAAGATTCGAAATATGTTTGACCCAGTTATGTAAGTATTATGATCAGAGGTATATGTAATTTTTATCTGGAATATTTGGAATATTCTTATAATGCTATGTCTGTAATTGAACAGTCTCTTTTACTTTTGAATCTCTACAGAAATGTTGTGTTTTCCTTTTCTTCGTCTTTGTTAAATTTCAGGCAAAGATTTGGCCAAAAGACCCAGATGTAGAATAATTTGTTAAACTTATACAAATCTTTGTAGGTACTATGAATCCCCACAGCAGATAAATGCTGGAGTCAAATTAATGATACACGTGGTGATAAACAATACCCTTTATTAAGTGTTTAAGTCTCTTCTGCCAACATTCTTTGCCTCAGACAATATACATAAAAATACCTGCTATCTTTAAACTTCCAATCTCTAATTGTAAAAAATTCTCTGCAAAGATGTACATACACACTTTCCTTCTCTAAGTCCTATTTGTCCATGCAGTATTTGAGAGACTTTTCTGTTCATTCAATATCTGAGAAACTTTTCTTTCTATATAATTACAGCAGCACATGCACCCAGAGATTAGCACTGGCAAAAGTTATTGCCTTAGAATCTCTAATATTTCATATATAAGCTGTAATAATTTTTAGAATTTGCTTCCTAGAGATGAGTGCTTATTTGTCCAATGATATGACAGGTCAGATTCTGTTTTGTAAAAAAAAAAAAAAAAAAAACAAAAACTGATTTATATGTATTACATATGAAATACCCATAAGTCTCATCTGATAACTCATTTATTTCAAGAAATAATTGATATGAAATTCCAAATAAGTGACAACAAAATTGGAAATGTGAGGAAGCACTGTAGTAACAGCCCTCTCATACTTCGGGGATTAGGAAATTAGTGCTGGGTTAGTATTTTGTTACCTGAGATGAAGATTTATGATTTCAAGTGTAGCCGCTTTTCCTTCATCCCACCGTCTGTATCTCATGAGTAAGACAAATATGTACCATTGTAGTAGGAAATCTTAAGGCACTCATAATAGTAAGTGACTCTTGGTGCAGAATGTTTGTCCTGTATTATTCTTCCATTATTTTGAAGAAGAGAAGCTCAGAATACATCATTTACTAGGAATTTTCCTAAAGTTTAGGAATTTGAAAATATTAACAAAAAGAGGTAATATGTGGGGCAGCTGGATGGCTCAGTCAGTTAAGTGTCTGTTTTGGGCTCAGCTCATGATCCCAGAGTCCTAGGATCGAGCCCTGAATCGGGCTCCCGGTTCAGTGGGGAGTCTCCTTCTCCCTCTCCTTCTGCTCATGCGTGCTCTCATTCTTTTTCTCAAATAAAAGAAAAAATACTCAGTTAAAAAAAAAAGACTTTATTTGGGAGAAAGAGTAGGGGAGGGGCCCATGCGCACAATGCAGGGGGTGAGGGAGAGGGAGAAGCAGGCTCCCCTCTGAGCAAGGATTCTGATGTGGGGGCTGGATCCCAGGACCCTGAAATCATGACCTGAGCTGAAGGCAGATGCTTAACTGACTGAGCCACCCAGGTGCCCCAACAATACTCAATTTTTATGAGTTCACTACAACTCATTAAAGTATTAACACTTGCTAGGAAGAAAAGAAATGACAATAGGTACATAAGATTTCAGATATAAAAATGACCGCACAGTTATTCTGCTGTGATGGGCCAATCCTTCACTGCCTCAGTTCTGTGCTTTCTTACATTGGAAAGTGAGAGAAAGTCTGGGACTGTGAATAACTAATTTTTTTTTTTAAATCTATCTACTGTTAATAACAAGCATTTACTTAACTACTTACTAGTTTTAACAATATGCGATTTTGAAACTATTCCCATTCTGGTAGGATATATATGTTATAAGAGACAAGACTTTATTGAGTTAGGAGTATGGTTGTTGATTTTTGTTTTCATTAATTTTTAGGGAAATAGGGGATCAGTGGCATTTGGCAATTCAAGAAGCAATTTTAGAAAAATGCAGTGATAATGATGGCATTGTTCATATTGCAGTAGACAAAAATTCACGTGAGGTAAAGTAACTTTTACTGTTGAATTCTACATTTTGGATTTGTTGCTATTAAACTAAAACTTTCTCTTTTTTTCTTTCTTTCTTTCCTTTTTTTTTTTTTTTTAAATATCACAGGGTTGTGTATATGTTAAATGTCTGTCTCCAGAATATGCTGGAAAAGCTTTTAAGGCATTGCATGGCTCTTGGTTTGATGGTAAGAAGTTTGAGTATTACGAACATTTTGAAAAGATAAATTATGGCTTACTGTTAAACTATACCAGATTTTAAATTAAAAGAAAATTAGGTCAGCATTTTTAGAGTAATTATTTAAGATTACTTTATTTGCATATTGTGTTCATACGTCTTTTACCACAGTTTGTTTTCTATAAATATTAAGCACATTTTTACAGATCTAAAATATTATTTTTATCTTACAACAGGGAAATTGGTTACAGTAAAATATTTACGACTAGATAGATATCACCATCGCTTTCCCCAAGCTCTTACTTGCAATACTCCCTTGAAGCCATCAAATAAACATATGAACTCTATGTCTCATCTTCGTCTTCGGACTGGCCTAGCCAATTCTCAAGGAGGTTCCTGAAAAGACTTTCTTCCACTCCTAGGACTGGTATTTACAATAGGAAAATTCCTGTTTGGCTTCCTGTCTTCCTTTTAAATGCTTTTTGTATGTAATATTTTTATTGAATACAGCTCTGTTTGAATGTTCCAGAAATCTTAAGGTTCCAAAGGGACTTAGCAGTGAGGCAGCAGTGCTGAGTGGTCAGAACAATTGTTTCATTCAGTTTTTGGAGCTCAGTTAAGCCGATGCATTTAAGTTTTGCATGAGGAACATTGACTTTATTAAGCATTTTCAGATGTGGTGATTGTGTTTTTGCACCACAGAGTGTTTGGATAACCACACAAAAGCATGGTGAAGAGGCTTCTTGTATTTCCATAATCTCCTGTGAACTAATGTTGTGAATTTTTGTATACAGTCACCTGCATAGTTCCTTACCAGGCTAATGTGGTAAAACTGTTAATTTCCCAGTTTAACCTTAGGTTTCTATTGCTTGTAAGAGATTCATTTGTTACAGCTGGAATACAGGAAAACTAATTTGGGTTTAGCGGTTATATATAAGCATAGGTGGGTGTACATGTACTTAACCTGGCTTTTGTATATATGTATAAATGCTGATGGTGGCGAAAGTAGTCTTGTTTTGTGAGGATGTCTGCATTAAAGCAGTAAAATAAGCTTCCTATTTTATTCATAATCTAATGTGTATATATGTATATGTATATATGTGTGTATGTGTATATATATGTATGTGTATATGTGTATATATACACACACATATATACCTATGGCTGTACTATCACATAGATCAAACAGCCAAACACCTGGAAGTATTAGATACAAGTTTAAAGTATCTTTTATAAGTTTTATATAAAAATGTCTGAGTATGATTTTGTGTGAAAGTTCCGATCTCAGTTGTAATGGATTCAAATTTATGTGAGCAATAAAGATGCAATTGGCAGATATTGGAAAAGTATTTTGTGAAAAGCTGTATTTATTATAAATACTAGGACTATGACATAGTACTATTGGGATTAAGTCACTTTCCCAATCTATTTATAATTTAATGAAATGTCAGCTCCCCTGTTGTATGTCAAGCTTAAAGCAGGGCATATTGCTGCAGCAAAATGTGTATTTGAAAAATTATATTTGAAATTTTGGGTCATGACAGCTTGCAATATAGTAAATGCACGAGTGACCGTCGCTTTGTGCCTCGGTATTTACCTTGTTTCAGTAAAGTTGCTTTATTACTGTTTATGATTTCAGATTAAAATAGATGCTGAGCAGAGTTTACTTGTAATGTAACAATTGGCTTTTTTTTTTTTTTAAGTAACCTGTTGATATATCCTTGTCAGTCCAAATGAATATGTGAAACAGCTGGAATTGTACCAATTTTGATTTTGTTTAAAGCTCAGTTTCCTTTTTGTTTAATTGTATATGTGTTGGGTTTGCAGCATGAACTTGCACAGATAATGCACGTTTTCTGGTTAAGTAAACATGATGCACACTGTTCTGTAACAGAAAACCCTATTGTGCCTTACCTGTGTGCTTTTGTGGGCACCATGTTTATGAAGAATAAAAAATGATTTGTTATCTGAAGAGAATAAATTTTAAATTCTCAGTTTATGTTTCAGATGCTAAAGTGTGAAAATATAAATATATATATAATATATAATATAACCAATCTATCTGTATTTTATGTGCATCATAGTGATTTATCTGAGCTTAGTGACCCCCATCTTGTGACCTGTTGCAAGAGTGAATGTAAAAAATAGTTGTGGCATTTTAAAAGGTCGCCTTTTGATGCAGATGCATCTTTTTTTTTCTTTGCTTCTAAAACATATTTTATGTAAACATTGTACATTTATTATTGTAATATATACTATTATGCAGCTTATTTTACCTGAAACTGTTAAGCCGACCAAGATCCCTCCCTGCAAGACAGATGGGAATGTGTATAATAACTAGATATTTGAGAAGTTCTGAAGTTTGATGTAATCTGTTACTTGTCCTGTTAAAAAAAAAGGAAAAATTCTAATTAAAAATTTATTAGGTTTTTTTTAAATGTGTCTTGGCTTTTAAAAAAAACTTTTTAAGTGCCCTGTGTCTTTATTTTTTTAACCAGTGAATAGATGCCTTTATTTTAAATCTTCTTGGGGATGTGTAAATATATATATGCTCATAAAGATGGATGAAGACCCTAAAGTTAATTTTAACCATCCATTCCTCCGCATCTTACTTTTTTTTATGAAAATGTCTTTTTCTAACTCTCAAGTGTTTGGATCAAAGTGAGGCAAGACTATAAATCAGCTGTTATCACTAAAGCAGCACTGTTTAGTTTAGACATTTTTTCATAGCAAGACTTTCTCAAAAAAGGGAGCCATTCTTTTATACATTCTGCTTAAAACTCCTTATCTCATTATAAACCAACAGTTTATGGGCTAGCCTCTTTGAATAGCATTGCTTTAGAATTTTTGATGGTTTAATCAAGTAAAAAGAAGACTTGATTAGTCAGTCAGTTGGTAGACTCTTATTTAAAATCGCTAATGAAGGTTAGGCACTGTTACATGTTAGATTAGAGATGCAAGGATGAAAAAGACATGGCCAAAACCCCAAGATGGTCCCAGTCTAGAGGAAGAACATAGAACAGATAAGTTAAAAGATAGTGTGGAAAATATAGTGAGAGAAAAAAGCAGAAGAAATTCTAGGAGTATGGGGAGGCACATTATACTTTTTTTTTTTTTTAAAGATTTTATTTATTTGTTAGGCAGGCAGAGGGAGGCTCCTTGCTGAGCGTAAGGAGCCTGACGTGGGACTTGAACCCAGGACCCTGGGATCATGACCTGAGCCGAAGGCAGACACTTAACAAACTGAGCCATCCAGGCCTCCCATGTTATGCATCTTAATAGAGGGAGAAGACATTAGGCATATGCGATAATAGTTGAGCCATACTTTAGTTCAGTTTCACATGTATTAAACGTGTCTTAATTAGTATAGGTATAATAGTAAGTTTCCTCTCCTTTGAGCTCTTTGGGGAGCTCATAAAAATTGATGTGTGGAACCCGAGTTTTTATAAAATCCATTTTCATATTCATTGGTCTGTTGAATCCTGAATACCTTGTGAATGCCGAAGCCTGATACTCGACTTCATTACATTTTCCTTGTACGGTATTGACTGTTTGGATGACAAGTTGTGAGCTCTGAGTGAAAAATGACTTATTGTAACATATACCCAGAAAATTTCCTTTAATAAGATTGACCTGGCAGTTCTCACTGCTCCTAGTAATATCACATTACTATAGGTCATCTACATGGCTTCTTCGCCCTTTTTTCCTAGACTTATCTCGGCAAGTCACTTCTTCCAGATGACTCAACAGAGGATGCTAAATCAAGCAGAATTTGGGCAGCTGCTCTTTTGGAAAGGATGCTGAGGAACAGGTACTTAAGAACTGAAAATAATTAGAAACCAAAAGTGTATGGTTTAAAGAAACTGAATGTCCAGGATGCTTATTCTCTTGGTCCAGTAAGCATGAGTAGCTACTGCCTCTAAGCCTCATTGGAGAAACTTTATGACCAGAAATATCTCCTGATGGTGGATTTAAACACATGAGAACCTCTGCTAGGGGCAGCAGGATAGAGTCATTTTGTTGATTCTTAGATTTTTAAAACTCATAGAACCTGTGTACTTAGATTTACTTTTTCTTCCATGGATGGACATTGGAGGCTGGCACATGCTCCTGAAATTGAAAAGAAGGTTATCTAGGCATAGAGAGCAGATAAAAAAAGATTGATGAGATACAACCTACTGCATGTACACAGTACCAGCAGTGTCTTACGGTTCAATTACTGAATATAAAAGTGGGCAGTGATCAGATGGCTTTGTAGGTCCCATTATGAAGTTTGGATGTTGGTTGTTAAAGGGAGTTCAAGTGAGGATTGGTTTTGATGAAAAATGGAGAAAGGATTTGACAAATAAGATAAAATGGGAAGGACTTAATTGGATATTGGGAGATAAGTTGATGTCCAGTTTTCTAGTGTGGGAATTCTAATTGCAACATTTAAGATGGAAAAGATAATTGAATTTTTGGACATTTTGAGGTTGGGATGCTTATGGAATATTCATGTGGATGTTCCTAGCAAATGATTGGATTTCTAATTCTGTGGAGAAAGATCTGAGCTAGATACAATTTGGGCGTTAAAACCAGGAAAGTAAATTGGATGACCCAGAAAACGAACGAGAGAATCCATACAGAGGCAGAAATATAGTTCACTACCAATTCTCCCGTACTTAACTGTATGGTTGGGGATGGCGTGAAGTATTCAGGAAAATTTGAAACAAATTAGAAGGTGGAATTTGAAAAGTTCCTTGGCATGAAGTTGAAGTGGAAGTTGTATGACTTGGGCAACTGGTTAGATGGTGGTGACGTTTCCTAAATTATGGGTTACTGGACTGGGGATGAAGAGGTCAATCGGGGTGCTAAGTAAGATTTCTCGGAATTGTAGCAGTTAATTAAAAATAATCCTCTGACTTTTCTAATGTAGAACATTTTTGGAGGAAGGGCAAGATGGAGCTGTTTAAGAATTCTCCTTTCCAAAAACCAGAACTGTTAACTTACATAATATTCTGACATTATCTATGATTCTCTGATATTGATTAGAAATTTTCCTGGTTTGTAGGGAAATGAGATGTTGAGTAGATCTACAAACCTGTGATTGTCAAAAGAAAGAACAAATACAAAAGTTGGTTTTAAACAACTGTTCATAAGTGGTTTGCCATATACCCAAGACTAGAAACTTGCTTGAAGCTATGTATTATACAGCCTTCATAAACTAGTCAGGTCTTCCAGGCCTGGAACCATTTCTTGGCGACTTCATTTCTGCTTTGATCTGATGAATTAATTTAAAATTTTAACTCCTAATGGGCAGTGTTACTTTTGTATTTCCAAAAAGTTGCAATACTTCCTTTTACCGAAAACAAAAAACCAAAAACAACCAAAAAAATCCCCCTACTGATGTGAAGATTTTAGTGGCTTTTAATTTCCTACTGAATAATAGCCAAGTTTGAGTTGGTATTCAAGGCCTGCTTTTATTTAGACCAGTGCTTGTCCAGTACAAATATAATGCCATGTGTCATTAAAATTTTATGATGGTCACATTAAAAAGTAAAAAACTGGTGAAGTTAACTTTAATACATTTTATTTAACCTTATATATTCAGGATATTATCTCAGCATGTAATTAAAAATTTTATTAATGAGTTATTTTATATGCTTTAAAATCTAAAATATATATTACACTTACAGCTTGTGTGACTTACAGTGCTAAAACTTACATGGTTGGTCACCTTATTAACAGGCCGTCTCAATTCAGATGCTACATTTTCACTGAAAATACTTGATCTATATTTCGATTTTTTAACCTCTACTATTGGAAAAATTAGATTCACATATCCAAGTTCTTCCAAACATATATAGAAGTTTTCCTATAGCTGAATCAGGTATCAATTTTTAAGTACATTAATTCACTTTAAAACTTTAATTCTTCAGTTATAGCAGCCATATTTTGAATGCTCAGAATCCAAGTGTAGCCGGTGTCAACCATGGTGACAGTGCAGGTCTAGACCAGTACCTTTCCAGCTGAATCCCACTTACTTTGCCTCTGTGTTCCAGCTGAACTGCACTGCTTGACTTTCACGGACATATCTAATTCTTGCTTGATTATGCTTTTAATGGCACTATTCATATTGTTCCTTGAAACATCTTCCATTTCCTGTTTCTGTATACCCAAGTCTTGCCCATCCTCTAAAACGTTACTCATGTGTTGCCTCCAGGAAGTGTTGTTGATTATTTCTGGCTGAAAGTAATTTCTTCCATGTGCATTTCTGAAATATTTGATTTGCACTTCTCTTACTGTTTTTCTAGTTTATGTCTTGTATTACAGTGTTTTCAGTCTGCTCTAGTTTGGTTTCTGTACTCATCATTCCTCTGAAATTGCTCCTCTGCAGCACCACAAAACTTCCTTTGGCCAAATTCAGGAGTCATTTCTATAGCTTCATCTTTCTTAAGCTCTTAGCACCCTCAGACGTTGCTGATTATTGCGTCTTTTTTTACTTAGTTTTTTTTGTTGTCATGAAATAACTCACACATATAAGAATATGTTGAAATATCTTACTTACATTTTAAAGTGTACCATCATCTTAAGGTACAGAATATTGACTTTGGAGCACTTCTCTGCCTTTACCTGATGGTTTCTCTCTCATTCCCTACTCCCAGATAACCATTATTCTGAATTGTGTGTTAATAGTTCTTTATTTTGCATTACAATTTTACCACATGTGTATGTGTCTCTAAATATTGTATTGTTTGTTACTGCCTTTGACCTCTGAGTAGAATCAAATGTATACTTCAGTGACCTTTTTTGTTCAGCATTGTTATTGAGATTCATCTGTAGAGATGCAGGTCGCTTCCATTCATTGTCATGGCTGTATAGTATTCTTCATAAAATATACCACAATTTATCTATTCAAGTATCTATGAACATTGAGACCGTTCTTAGTTTTTTACTGTTATAAATAAGGTAGCTATGAATATTCATTCATTCTTGAACATGTTTCCGGCTGTACACATTCAAGTTTCTCTAGGTCAGTGATACTTAAAACATGTGGTTCTCTAGTCAGCAGCATCAGTATCAAATGGTAACTTGTTACTCCAAACAAATTATTGGACCCCACCTAGACTTACTGTATCAGGGACTTTGGAGTTGGGGGCCTACTAATCTGTTTTTGCAAATCCTCCAGGTGATCCTGATACACATTCAAGTTTGAGAACCACTGGTATAAAGGTACCCTGTGTAAGATTAATTTGGATCTCCTGATTATGATTTTTGGCTTCCATATTCTTGAGATATTTTCTTTCTCTTTTATTTTCTGTGATACTTGAAAAATTCCGATGAGGAATCGTTTGCACCTGGCCTAACATGTTAGACTCTAAAAAATACACAAAGAAAGCCTGTTGCGTATATCCATGGCTAAACTCTCAAGACTTTGGCAAATCCTTAACCTGAAACTATTTTCTTTGATGATCAGTTAGCCTGCTTAAGGACATTCTGCTCAGCCTTTTTGCTGGCTGCCATCTAATCAATTTACCAAGAAGCTATATAAACAAGACTTAACTGTTGCTACATTGTACTTTGTTTTCTCAGTTTTCTCACCTCTTTCCTATGGTGCTGGTGGGTACCCCCCCCCCTTTTTTTTAAGATTTTACTTATTTATTTGACAGAAAACACAAGCAGGGGGAGTGGCAGGCAGAAGGCGAAGCAGACTCTCCACTGAGCAGAGAGCCTGATGTGGGACTCAATCCCAGGACCCTGAAATCAAAACCTGAGCTGAAGGCAAACACTTAACTGACTGAGCCAACCAGGCACCCCTGCTTTTTTTTTTCTTTTTTGGTCTTTTTTCTTTGATAGGTTTTTCATTGTCTACCTCATGTGACTAAATTTCCATGTAAGTAACTAAATATCTGAGTTATTCTTTAACACACCACAATCCCATCTTTCCTCCTGCATTTGTTACTCCTTTTCAGTTTCTTCTGCCAGGTCTTCCTCCTTTGCTCACTCTTAATATTGGAGTGCCCTGGGCCTTAGTCTGAGCTCCTCTGCTATCCTCTGTCTAGATGTTTTCTCTGGATGATCTTACCCAGGCCTGATGAATGACTCTCAAATTTCTGTCTCAAGCTTGGCTCCTACCCTAGGTCCAGATGTGTATGTTCACCTTGCTATTTGAGATCTCCATTTGGATGACTAAAAGATTTTCAAATTTTGTATACCAAAACAAAGGTCTGATTTTCATGCTGCTTTGCCTCCAAACCCATTCTTTTTCTAGTCTTTTCTGAGTAAATTATACAACAAATATTAGTTGCTGAAGCCAAAAATCTAGAAGTTATTCTTACTCTCTTTTCAATTCCTACGTTCAGTTAGTTAATAAGTCCTTTCAGCTCTTCCACATCCCTATCTGTCTATCTATCTATCTATCTGATATCCAATCTATCCATTGTCTTGACACCATCATTATGTCTTGCCTTGATTGCTGTGAAAGCCCAAGCTGGTCTCCTTGTTCCCTGCCCAGCTGTAATTCATTTTCCCTACAGGAATCAAAGTTGTCTTCAAAAACATGTATCAGACAGAACATATCCGTCCCTAAAATATAATCCTCCAGTGATTCCCATTGCATTTAGAGGAATGTCCAAATTTCTTGTAATAGCCTTCAAGGCTCTATATGAAGTGGCCTATGTTCTTTTCTCCAAGTATTTCTCCTATCATGCTTCTTCCACTCTGGTGTACTTTCTATTCCCTATCCACTTTCCACCTAGGGCCTTCATACTGTTCTTACTAGAATGCTGTTTCCCTGGGCTTAGGTCTTCCCATGTGATGCCATCCAACTTATTTTTTCTTCTGTTGCTCATGTTTTGGTGTCTAAGAAAGGATTGCCTAATCCAAGTTGACTTCCTTGTGTGTTTTATTCTAAGAAGTGTATTATTTTTGCTGTTAGATTTATTTTTTATTTATTTTTGTTTTTGGGTTTTTTTTTTTAAGATTTTATTTATTTATTCATGAGAGACAGACAGAGGGGAAAAGCAGCGAGCCTGATGCAGGACTCTATCCTAGGACCCTGGGATCATGACAGGAGCCAAAGCAGACACTTAACCAACTGAGCCACCCAGGAGACCTGCTCTTATATTTAGACAGTGGTCTGTTTTGAATTAAATTCTATATATTATGAGAGATGGGGGTCCAGCTCTATTGTATTACACGTGGATATCCATTTGTGATGTCTCAACACCATGTATTGAAAAGACTATTTTTTACTCATTGAATTATCTTGTCACTCTTGCTGAAAATCAGTTGACAGTAAAAGTGAGGGCTTATTTCTGGACTCTTAAGTGCTATTCCATTTATTTATTTGTTTATCCTTATGCCAGTACCACACTGTCTTGATTACTATAGCTTTGTAGCAAGTTTTGAAATAAAAACTTTTTTTTTTTTTTTTTTTCCTTTTTCAAGATCTTTCTTTCTTTCTTTCTTTCTTTCTTTCTTTCTTTCTTTCTTTCTTTCTTTCATTCTTTCTTTCTTTTTCGGTTAAAGATTTTATTTATTTATCAGAGAGAGAGAGTGAGTGCAAGTTGGGGCAGGCAGAGGGAGAAGCAGGCTCCTTGCTCAATAAGGAACTGATGGGAGACTGGATTTCAGGCCCCTGGGATCATGACCTGAGCCAAAAGCAGGCATCCCTCTCATGATCATTTCTAAATGCATAGTATTTCCTTGAAGTAATGTCATGTATAAACCGTTTGTCAATTATTAAATCCTTATTATTGGCGATGAGTTTTTTTGATATTTATAAATAGTGATGAAAGACCACACTTTTTTTTTTTTTTCTCTTTTTAAGATAACAGGTCACCTGTAGTTCTCTTTACCATCTAAACATCCTGGTTGGTAGTTACACATAAGTAATGATGCCTAGTAATAGTAGTTTTGCTTCATAAAACTTTTTACATTTTTGAATTTGATGTAGTAAAAACCAACTTCCCAGTTCCATATTAGGAAGTAAATCATACTGATCAAATGAAAACCTTTAATCTTTTGATAAAATACAATAGCTAGTACAAAATTCTTTTTACTTTTTTAAAGGAGTGGGGCTTTTTTGTTTTTGTTTTTTAAGAGAGAGAGAATCTTAGTCAGGCTCCACTCCCAGTGCAGAGCCCAAAATGGGGCTTGATCTCACAACCCTGAGATCATGACCCAAGTTGAAATCAAGATTTGGACGCTTAATTGACTGAGCCACCCAGATTCCCCTTAAAGGAGTTTTTAAAAATGATGTCTTAACTGCTACTTTTAGAAATTCATTCTTTGCACTTAAAAAAGTACATAAAGATATAATACTGAATAAAAGATAAGCTCTGTGAACACACGGAATTTTGACTGTTTTGGTTAGTGCTACATCTCTGGGTCCTAGAACAGTACCTGGCACATATTGGACCCTCAATAAGTATTTGTTGAATGGAAAGATTTTTAAGAGTATTTATTACAGTATTATTTGATATATTGAAATAATTGGTAATACTCTAAACATTCATTAGTAAGGGGTTGATTAAAGTATAAAATAACCAGCCATAAACTAGAAACACAGTTTCCTGGAAAAAAGGTTGTTCGATGTTTATTGACATTGACACAGTACTTCATTTTGTGATAGAAACAAGTGGAATAAACAGCATATATAAAATGGGATACCACTTTTATTTTTAGTATTTTTGATTAAAAAATACATCATCTACCTATGTATAGTAGTTCTTAAACTTTATGGTTTCAAGACCCTTTAGCAGTCCTGAGGACTGTGAATGGCCTTTGTTTGTGGGAGATAGATAGATAAATTTAGATATATATTTACCTTACTAGAAATTTAATCAAATTTTAAATTTACTTATTTGTTTAAAGTAAGAATAATGAACTTATTACATGTTAACATAAACAATGTATTTTGTGAAAAATAACTTTTTCAAAATAAAAACCTTTAGTGAGAAATGGCATTGTTTCGCATTTGTGCATATCTTTTTTAATCTTTAATATGTAGGTTAATAAAAAACAACTGGATTTTCATATCTACTTCTGTATCCAATCTGTTGTGATGTTTTGGTTGAAGTACGTCAAGAAAATCTAGCCTTATACAGATATGTCGTCAAAACAGGATAAAGTATTTTAATAATCTTCAGATAATTGTAGGTATTCTTCGTCGATACTGTACCAGAACTCTGAGAGGTAGTTTCTTCAAGATTGGTTGCAGTGTACAATTTGAAACCATATCAGTGATTTGTGTACATTCTGTCGCTAAAGTCCTTTGTTTTACATGTAGAATAGGTCTTTTACCTATGCAAGATTTTATAACTCATGCATGTTCATTTGGAAAATACTGGCTTGCTATTTATGTAGATCTTCCCAATGTTGACACATTTCAAGATTGATGTCTTTAATTCTTTAATATCACACCTGTCTCATTGCAAAGGTTTTCAAGTATTGTGAAGTTGTCAAGTAATAGTAATGGATGCAACTTTTTCCAAATTTTACTTTTCACTTGAAAGCTTGAATGTTATGATTGGTAACAAAGTCAGCTGTTTTTCTTGAGGTGACATGCTTGCTTCAATTCACTTGTTGAGAAAATGTCAGTGAAACAGCCAAGTCTGAATAGTTTGCCATTTGTTCATTTAAAAATACGGTTCTATAAAAAAAAAAAAGAGAGCTAATTCACATTTATCATAGTGATGCTTGAAAGACAAGGTATATTTAAAAAAATCCTCCAAATCTGTAAAAGTAAAAGAACCAAAAAGAAAACATAACAAAGTAGTAACTGTGCTTATCTTAGAAAGATGGGGAAATTGTGACTTTTTTCTCCTTTTGTTTTTCTATAATGAATAATATGTTTTTGTTATGTAATAGTTTCAAGAGTTATATAAAGATAAAAGTATAGTATTTATGGTATAACTTACAGATAGAGTCAAATGAATGTGAATTAAGAATAGTTAGTTCTTTTCTCCATTTTTCTTATTAGGATTTAGGCCCTGAATATGAAGATATATTTAATATTTCCTTGAAGTGGATTTTAGAAAACGGAAAAGATGTTGGAATAAGGTAAAGGATTTAATTTCCACTTTGACCATTTTATAATATAAGAAGTTTGACTTTAAAGTCTCCTTAATTATTTTTTAACTAGGTGCGTTGGTTATGGCCCTGAGGAACAACTGACAAATATATCCCATGTGCAGTTTTTACAGTCCACAAGACCGCAGATGTCTTTCTGGTGTCGTTTTCGACGTGCTTTTATTACTGTCACCCACAGGTTATTGTTGTTATGCTTGGGTAAGTTGTTGGAATGAGAAAGAAGACACATGATAGTCTAGAATTTTCTTATCTGTTTTTTACCAAATACCAGGGTTAAGAATTTACTTCTGTGATAGCTGCCATTATAAATCACATCCAGAAATCTTCCCTAAGGTAGAATAATATTGAAGTTGTCTTTTTTTTTTTTTATAATGTCATTATTAATCTAAGGGCTTAGAAAACAGTAGTATAAAGGGAAATGGAATAAAACTTTGTCATATTGATGCCTTGGAAATAGAACAGGGAAATAGAAAAATTAAGCTTATTGTTTTAATAATAAAATATAAATTAAGTTCATTAAAATTATTTTAATTTAAAAAATACCACTTACCTGCATTAAAATTTTCATTTGGATACCTGGATTTTATGTGACTTGACTATAGGAATTTAGGAGATAATCATTTTTTTTTTCTTTGTTCCAGTCCTTTAAAAATAATTTTCCTAAAGTGTAGTATGTTTACAGTCTTAGGAAACTTACTTTTCGTATGGTTTAATGTGGCAAAGCAAAATGTTTGTGAAACATAGTTATATTGTTTTTAAAAAAATAATAGAATTTAAATGTTCAGTTGTCAACATCATGAAATGGTTTTTCTAGAGTGATTAAGTGAAACTCTGGAAAATGTTTAATACTAAATATTTAATACTAAATTTAAAATACTTAATGTTTAATACTAAAGCCATTAAATACTAAATGTAGTTGTGATTATGTAGGTAATTCAACCCACTGTTTTGAAGTCTTATTCCATTATCCCTTATGGCAGTTAAAATAATCACTGTGCAAACTGTCATAAGTTCTCCTTTTTTGCTTTGTTTTGTTCATATCAGATTTAACAAGTATAATGATAACTTTAGATTGCAATGAATAATACTGAATGTCACTGAACACAATTTTTAAAACACAAAATATATAAATATTGCAGGTGTGGTGATGGTTTGTGTCGTTCTGCGTTATATGAAATACCGCTGGACAAAAGAAGAAGAGGAAACAAGGCAGATGTATGATATGGTGGTGAAGATTATAGGTATAAGTATTTGTAAAAATCCAAACCATTTCTTGAATAGTAGTTATGTGATAAATTACAGTATGATGTCCAGTGATTGATTCATTTGTAAATGTGTTATATTTTTAGATGTCTTACGAAGTCATAATGAAGCTTGCCAGGAAAATAAAGACTTACAACCTTACATGCCTATTCCACATGTACAAGATTCCTTAATACAACCTCATGACAAGTATGTTCAGAGTATCGTGAGTTGAAGTAGATCAGAATTTGGCATCTTCTGAAGTTATAAAGATTATATTGAGAGTTGTGGCCCTTCTCAAGTAGACCTGTTTTATTGTACAGGCTTTACTTTTTGTACTTTAAACTCTCCTTTCTTTCTAAATTCCCTTCTGTTCTCCTCCTGATTTTGAGTGGCATAATAAACAACTGGATTCCTAAATCATGATCACTTTTATACATTTTTTATTCTTACCAATGTTCACCTTATTTCCTTTAATTTCATCTTAATAAAGAAACAGAGACAGACAATAGCCAGTGATGTTTTACAAATAATGCCTTAAATATTTTGTTGTTAATGAAGCTTTTTAATTAAAAGGACTAAATAATAACTTCTTGAAAATGAAAGATGATTCCATATCCTCCCACAGCATTCTTCACCCTAGCAACACCCCAGAATCAGTGGTGAAGTTTGTGGGGGAAGATTACTGATGCTTGTGCCCCACCTCTAGAGAATGAAATCTGAAGTGAGGTTTAGGCATCTAAATCTTCTTTGAAAAAAACCTCATAGGCAGTGACAAGGAGAACCAGAATTAATAATAGCCATTGCCTTCACTTACTAATACTTGAAAAAGATGACAAGCCAAGATGATAGCAAATTTGTCATTTTGTCACATGCTAGGAAAAAAATGAAGAAAGTCTGGGATAGAGCTGTTGACTTCCTTGCTGCTAATGAGTCTAGAGTTCGCACAGAGACACGAAGAATAGGTGGTACGGATTTTCTAGTTTGGCGGTGGATCCAGCCTTCTGCCTCCTGTGACAAAATATTAGTAATACCTTCTAAAGTATGGCAAGGTCAAGGTATGTATTTTTAAACAATAACAACAAAAATAAACATGGTGTTTTTCTAATTTTTTTTCAACTGTGTAAGTCTTACATGTTTAATGTAAAATAGTACTGTTGAAACATATGAAGACAAAGCTCCCTTTGCAGTTCCATCCCATAGAAGGAATTAATGTTAGTTTCTTACATATCCTTCCACTTTTCTCCAGGCAAATATGGACATAATGGTTTGTCTTTACCATAACAGAACACTATATACACATTACTTTTTTTTCCTTTTTCACTTAAAGCAACTTAGTATTGTAGATCTAGCAGCATTCTTTCCCCCTAATTTTTATGCAGATAAGACATAATTTATGTTTTACATATATATGAAACATATAAAAGTGGAACATAACTTTTTAACTGCTCTTTTTTCCAATTTTTGCTTGCCTGCCTCTTTTTCATTAAGACCAACCACTTGCGTATTCCTTGTTCCAAGTAGCTTAAGTGGCTGTCTGTCCATATTTTTCTCAGTGCTTGGATGGTTGCAAAAACAGGTATATGTAAGTATATAGGAGGGCTTGGTGATTGGTTGCTTTAGGTTCCCAAACCTCTACTAGTAGTAACTGTTACCTCACTTGAATCTCTTGGATGGTTAGTTGCAAAATTAAATCTTGCAGTTAGTTTAATGTGCATTTCAGAACTAGTAGTCGGTTGAGTTTCTTTAAATCTTGTTGGATAAAAGTATATTTCTCAATGTTTGCTAAGCACAGTATTTATGAGAAAATTAAGAAAATTGTTTTGAAATTGCGAAAAAATAAAATCCACTCCCTTTCTTCTCTGATTTTTACTTTCAAAGAGCTTGAATAATAATAGTCTTCAGTAATCATGGCATAAAAATGATGCTTTAATGATGCCAAGGGTGACACTAAACATTAAACTTCTTGTTTTAAAACGGAGTCTGCAGAAGGGTCCTTTGAAGCGAAAAAAGAATGCAAAGCCAATGAGATCTGATTACCTTAGTTGCCTGATTGAAATGTTCTGTATTCTCAGCTTAATTTCTTCATATAGCTAGCAGTTAGTGCTCATATATGCCTGTGAAGTTCTAGAAAAGGTCATTATTTTGTTCATATACATTTTTTTTTAATCATTGTAGTTGTCTTATTTTTAAAATGTGAGGTTTTCAAGATGAATCTAAAGACAACTTCTTGACCTAGGTAATCCAAGTTGTTCTTATAAATTAGTAGGGGGGATCGCTTCTCGGCCTTTTGGCTAAGTAAGATCAAGTGTAAATTAGTAGGGGGGATGACAGACTCTTAAGTGTGTGAAATTGGATGTTCTGTATATAGAATTTAAAACCTCGGATTATTATTTTCATTTTATCATTTTCTCTAGATAGGAAAAGACTGTAAGTATGATATAAGACAATTTTAGGTCAGTTATAATAGTTGTAAAACTCAACATAAATTGATAGCTCTGAAATGTCCTGCTACTTTGTTTCATCAAAGTTCCAGTATAGTAAATGTTTACAAACTATATGCCAAGTACTGAGCTATCTTAATTTGAATACTTCTAAATGTACAATGTGAAGAATTTTAAAATCAATCTCCCTTTTCTTGACAGTCTTTGATTTTAAAAATGTTGCAGTGAATTAGTTACTGAATCTAGAAGGGAATTGAGGGTAAAAGAAGATGCCTGTTTTTAGTAAATTGAAAAAAAATATACTGGCTGAGATTATGTTATCCTGAAAACCGAAAATCCTGAGGTAGATAGAACCTAGTAGCCATTTGCTTGAAGTATACCAATTCAAGTTTTTGGAGCGTTAGAATGGTAAAAGTCTGTAGACTTCTAGCAAAAGGGATTTGAGTTCTCCTAAGAATTTGTTCATAAAAGAATTTGTTACAGGAACTGAATAAAGAGAAGTTGGTGGAATTTTTCTTGATGATAATTATCTAAATTGCCTCATTAAGAACATATAGCTCTAATCTATTACTTACATTTTATGCCATTAAATGTATAGTCTACCTAAATATAATTAATTGACTTTGCTTATAAAAAATATTAATACATAAATTAGTTTTTCTTTCGTTTAAATGTATCTGGACACAAATGTTGTGCTGAAAATAGGACTATAGGGGGGGGGTTGGGGCAGTTGTTTATGTAAAAAGATAGTTTAACTTATTAAGAGGCTTAATGTTTATCCTCTTATAAATAGTGCTTTAATTAAAAGATACATGGCTGGAGGATTGGTAATTATAGTAGTCTTTTGTATTCACTCCCACTACAAGCTGTTGTCATTTAATAGTATTTTTTCCAAATAATTGTTAAATAACCTTAGTGAATTTTAAGTTCATTTTCTAAAGGGTAGTTAAGTATAAATTGCATTCTTGCATAGCTTTAGTATCTCTAATGGCATTTTAAAGCACCAGTTAAAAATCAAACCATACCTGCTGGGGAGAATTATTTGTTTCTGACACAGGTAGTCTTCAGAATAAACAGCATTCATTTGAAGGATCTAAACATACTTCTTGAGGTATTTGAAATCACTGTCTCTTTGCTTGTACCAGGAGGTGATTGCAGTTTGGTTGGGGAGACAAAGTATATATCCTAAAAATCGGTTTGATCTTCACAACTACGTTGTGATTAGAATTGGCCAGGAATAACTTCTCCTAGGTCCTTGGGTCTAGGCTAGGATAACATGGTATTAGTGCTTCCATTTTCTCTGGTTCATTCCCTGCTGGCCCAGGCCAATATTGGAATTTTAAGGAACTCAGATTGCCTGCAACTAAAAGGTTATCCAAAAACACGAGCTGTACACTGCCAGGGACGTCTGGGTGATACTAGAGGTTCACAGACTTCTTTTTTTTATTATTAAAAATTTTTTTAAAGATTTTATTTATTTATTTGACAGAGACAGAGATCACAAGTACACAGAGTCTAGGCAGGTGAGAGAGAGAGAGGGGGAAGCAGGCTCCCTGCTGAGCAGAGAGCCTGATATGGGGCTCCATCCCAGCACCCTGAGATTATGACCTGATCTGAAGGCAGAGGCTTTAACCCACTGAGCCACCCAGGCACCCCCCCATAAGGTTCACAGACTTCTTGATGTAGGGTTTGGCAAAGATTTTTCATGTCTAGTGGCCATTGCCCCACCCCATATCAGGCACTGTTAGGACACTCACATCCCAGACATTTTTTAAGATACTTCTGAAATCTTTAATTGATACATTCAAGTCTTTTTCTTTTCTTCCTCTTTCAAGTCTTTATTTAAATTCCAGTTAGTTAACATACGGTATAATACTACTTTTAGGTGTAGTAGTGATTCATCACTTACATACAATACCTGGTGCTCATCACAAGCGCCCACCTTAATCCCTGTCACCTGTTTAATCCATTAGTACACTCTGAGCCATTAACTCATCTTTCAAACTTTCCTGCTTTATATATATATATATATATATATTTTATTAGGAATTCCCAGACTCTCCAGTTCTTCGATGTACCTACTTTTTCCAGTTTTTCAGTCTTCCTCCTATCTTTATTTCTTTTCCTGTCCATCTTCGTTTCCATGACCCCATGCCTCTCTCCAGTCCTTTTCTTGCTGCTACCCTTAAGTCATTACCTGTCCTTCATCTTAGCCTGGCAAATTCTAACCAAGGACGAAAGGATTTTGTCTGTGTGCAAGGAGCTGAGCATAGCAGTAGAAAATCATACAGATCTGCAGACTGGTACGTCATAAGTAATCAACCTCAGTTAGGCCCTCAGTACTACCTGACTTTCATGTTCTTATCATATTTTACCAGTCACTTCACTTTCTTACTCAGTAATAATTTTAGATTTCTTTCCATCCTTTCAGACCTTTACCCTTCTGTCTCCTAATTCTCAGTTGATGACCTGAATAGAAGCAATCAGATTTACCTGCCTCAGATTTCCATCACCAAGTAAATCCACGGCCAGAATCCACACTCACCCTCACCTCCTGTTGCATTTGAGGGGTGTTCTCACTTAACAAAGACCTGAGCCCTATCCTCCATAGGGAATGGTATTGAAGTCTTCTGGATCCCATCGGCTCTTCTTCTCAAGTCTCTTCTCTTACTGTGTACTAAATCCCTGCCTCTGTTGGATCTTTTCATTAGCACTTAAACATGCCGTATAGTCTTTCTCATCTTTAAGAACACACATTGTTAGAGGGGCACCTGGGTGGCTCAGTCAGTTAAGTGTCTGCCTTCGGCTCAGGTCATGGTCCCAGGGTCCTGGGATGGAGCCACGCATTGGGCTCCTTGCTCAATGGGGAGTCTGCTTCTCGCTCTCCCGCTACCCCTGCTTGTGCTCTCTCTCAAATAAATAAAACATTAAAAAAAAAAAAAAGACACACTGTTGGAGTATACATTGTTCTTTAGCTATCACTCTGTCTCTCTCTACCTATTTATAGCCAAATAGCATTAAACAGTTTACTCATTGTTTTTACTTTTACCTCCCATTTTATTCTTCAGCTGACTCCAATCTATTTTGCACCCCTCTCATTCCAAGGAAATAGTTCTCAGACAACCATATTGCTAAGCCAAGTGGACATGTTCCCTTTCTGTCCTCATTTTACGTAGCAGTGTTAACAGTTGCTTTAAAACTTGCTTTAAAACTTTAAAAAAGTTTAAAACTTTAAAACTTGCTTCTTGTGGCTTTGGGGATGCCACTTTCTTCTTGTTTTCCTGCTACCTTGACCATTTCTCCAGTCTTCTTTTCTGGACTGTCTTCTTTTCCTGGACCTCTAAGTGTTGGAAGTTTCTCAAGGCCACCCTCTTTTCTCATTCTGTCTTCTTTCTACTTATAGATGATCTCATGCTGTGACTTCATTTACCAGAGATATGTTGATAACTCCCAAAGTGCTATCTTGAATTAAGTCTTCTGGTTTTCAGATTTTTATACCCACCTGTACAGTTGTCTGCTGAGATATGGGCACCACAAATTCAGCATGTGCATGAATTTAGTATCCTCTCTCACCAAACGGACCTCCCCCGCCATTCCTGTCTAATTAATGATACCCTTTCTCAGTTAGTTCCACTATAAACCTGGGAGTTATCCTTAATTTTTTCCTTACCTCCCATGTATACTCTTTAAACAAGCCATAACAGATCTACTCCATATGTCCTCAATTGTATCCACTTCCCTCCATCAGCATTTCTGGCCCATGTTATCCACATTAGTATCATCTCTCTCTTAGACAACTATAATAACCTTCTAGGTCTCCTTGCATTCACTTTTTTCTCTGTTTAATCAGTTCTTTATTTAACAGTCTTTTTTAAAAAAATTATAATTTTAAAAGACAGATCTCATCAAATTATTACTCTCCTTAAGAAAGCTTGGAGTGACTTTCTGTTGCTCTCAGGGTAATGTCTAAACACTTTAATGTAATCTGCATGGTCCTCAGTAATCTGACTTCTCTCTCTTAAGGTTTATCTTTATGTTCTCACTTTAGCCACAGTGGCTATCTTAGTTGACTTTAGTTGACCACACTTTAGTTTACTTGATTACATTGAGCTCCTTCTTGTCTCAGGGGCTGTATGTAAGCTAATATATTTGCTTGAAACGTCCTTTATAGATCTTTTTACTCTGCCTATTTTTATTTATTCTTTATTCTTTAGGTCCCAGCATAAATTTCGCTTCCTCATCTGATATTTCCAGACTACCTTAAGTTACTTTCACAGCTTCCTGTATTATTCTTTCTTAAGATTTACCATAATTATAGGGTTGGTTTTTTTGTTTTTGTTTTTTTTTTTTGTTTTGTTTTGTTTCTGACACGGTTTCTCAACTCTCTCACCCACTAAACTGCAGCCTCTGTGAGAGCAATGATTGTATCTCTGATGTACCTTAACTTCCAGGGGTCTGGCTCCCAGTAAAAGCATGCAATGAATATTTTTTGAAAAGAGTAAATGACTGAATACCTTTCAACAAAATGGAACAGTGACAAATAGTAAAACTAATTTGTCTTTTGTAGCATTTCATTTAGATAGAAGAAATTCACCGCCAAATAGCTTGACACCATGTCTAAAGATTCGAAATATGTTTGACCCAGTTATGTAAGTATTATGATCAGAGGTATATGTAATTTTTATCTGGAATATTTGGAATATTCTTATAATGCTATGTCTGTAATTGAACAGTCTCTTTTACTTTTGAATCTCTACAGAAATGTTGTGTTTTCCTTTTCTTCGTCTTTGTTAAATTTCAGGCAAAGATTTGGCCAAAAGACCCAGATGTAGAATAATTTGTTAAACTTATACAAATCTTTGTAGGTACTATGAATCCCCACAGCAGATAAATGCTGGAGTCAAATTAATGATACACGTGGTGATAAACAATACCCTTTATTAAGTGTTTAAGTCTCTTCTGCCAACATTCTTTGCCTCAGACAATATACATAAAAATACCTGCTATCTTTAAACTTCCAATCTCTAATTGTAAAAAATTCTCTGCAAAGATGTACATACACACTTTCCTTCTCTAAGTCCTATTTGTCCATGCAGTATTTGAGAGACTTTTCTGTTCATTCAATATCTGAGAAACTTTTCTTTCTATATAATTACAGCAGCACATGCACCCAGAGATTAGCACTGGCAAAAGTTATTGCCTTAGAATCTCTAATATTTCATATATAAGCTGTAATAATTTTTAGAATTTGCTTCCTAGAGATGAGTGCTTATTTGTCCAATGATATGACAGGTCAGATTCTGTTTTGTAAAAAAAAAAAAAAAAAAAACAAAAACTGATTTATATGTATTACATATGAAATACCCATAAGTCTCATCTGATAACTCATTTATTTCAAGAAATAATTGATATGAAATTCCAAATAAGTGACAACAAAATTGGAAATGTGAGGAAGCACTGTAGTAACAGCCCTCTCATACTTCGGGGATTAGGAAATTAGTGCTGGGTTAGTATTTTGTTACCTGAGATGAAGATTTATGATTTCAAGTGTAGCCGCTTTTCCTTCATCCCACCGTCTGTATCTCATGAGTAAGACAAATATGTACCATTGTAGTAGGAAATCTTAAGGCACTCATAATAGTAAGTGACTCTTGGTGCAGAATGTTTGTCCTGTATTATTCTTCCATTATTTTGAAGAAGAGAAGCTCAGAATACATCATTTACTAGGAATTTTCCTAAAGTTTAGGAATTTGAAAATATTAACAAAAAGAGGTAATATGTGGGGCAGCTGGATGGCTCAGTCAGTTAAGTGTCTGTTTTGGGCTCAGCTCATGATCCCAGAGTCCTAGGATCGAGCCCTGAATCGGGCTCCCGGTTCAGTGGGGAGTCTCCTTCTCCCTCTCCTTCTGCTCATGCGTGCTCTCATTCTTTTTCTCAAATAAAAGAAAAAATACTCAGTTAAAAAAAAAAGACTTTATTTGGGAGAAAGAGTAGGGGAGGGGCCCATGCGCACAATGCAGGGGGTGAGGGAGAGGGAGAAGCAGGCTCCCCTCTGAGCAAGGATTCTGATGTGGGGGCTGGATCCCAGGACCCTGAAATCATGACCTGAGCTGAAGGCAGATGCTTAACTGACTGAGCCACCCAGGTGCCCCAACAATACTCAATTTTTATGAGTTCACTACAACTCATTAAAGTATTAACACTTGCTAGGAAGAAAAGAAATGACAATAGGTACATAAGATTTCAGATATAAAAATGACCGCACAGTTATTCTGCTGTGATGGGCCAATCCTTCACTGCCTCAGTTCTGTGCTTTCTTACATTGGAAAGTGAGAGAAAGTCTGGGACTGTGAATAACTAATTTTTTTTTTTTAAATCTATCTACTGTTAATAACAAGCATTTACTTAACTACTTACTAGTTTTAACAATATGCGATTTTGAAACTATTCCCATTCTGGTAGGATATATATGTTATAAGAGACAAGACTTTATTGAGTTAGGAGTATGGTTGTTGATTTTTGTTTTCATTAATTTTTAGGGAAATAGGGGATCAGTGGCATTTGGCAATTCAAGAAGCAATTTTAGAAAAATGCAGTGATAATGATGGCATTGTTCATATTGCAGTAGACAAAAATTCACGTGAGGTAAAGTAACTTTTACTGTTGAATTCTACATTTTGGATTTGTTGCTATTAAACTAAAACTTTCTCTTTTTTTCTTTCTTTCTTTCCTTTTTTTTTTTTTTTTAAATATCACAGGGTTGTGTATATGTTAAATGTCTGTCTCCAGAATATGCTGGAAAAGCTTTTAAGGCATTGCATGGCTCTTGGTTTGATGGTAAGAAGTTTGAGTATTACGAACATTTTGAAAAGATAAATTATGGCTTACTGTTAAACTATACCAGATTTTAAATTAAAAGAAAATTAGGTCAGCATTTTTAGAGTAATTATTTAAGATTACTTTATTTGCATATTGTGTTCATACGTCTTTTACCACAGTTTGTTTTCTATAAATATTAAGCACATTTTTACAGATCTAAAATATTATTTTTATCTTACAACAGGGAAATTGGTTACAGTAAAATATTTACGACTAGATAGATATCACCATCGCTTTCCCCAAGCTCTTACTTGCAATACTCCCTTGAAGCCATCAAATAAACATATGAACTCTATGTCTCATCTTCGTCTTCGGACTGGCCTAGCCAATTCTCAAGGAGGTTCCTGAAAAGACTTTCTTCCACTCCTAGGACTGGTATTTACAATAGGAAAATTCCTGTTTGGCTTCCTGTCTTCCTTTTAAATGCTTTTTGTATGTAATATTTTTATTGAATACAGCTCTGTTTGAATGTTCCAGAAATCTTAAGGTTCCAAAGGGACTTAGCAGTGAGGCAGCAGTGCTGAGTGGTCAGAACAATTGTTTCATTCAGTTTTTGGAGCTCAGTTAAGCCGATGCATTTAAGTTTTGCATGAGGAACATTGACTTTATTAAGCATTTTCAGATGTGGTGATTGTGTTTTTGCACCACAGAGTGTTTGGATAACCACACAAAAGCATGGTGAAGAGGCTTCTTGTATTTCCATAATCTCCTGTGAACTAATGTTGTGAATTTTTGTATACAGTCACCTGCATAGTTCCTTACCAGGCTAATGTGGTAAAACTGTTAATTTCCCAGTTTAACCTTAGGTTTCTATTGCTTGTAAGAGATTCATTTGTTACAGCTGGAATACAGGAAAACTAATTTGGGTTTAGCGGTTATATATAAGCATAGGTGGGTGTACATGTACTTAACCTGGCTTTTGTATATATGTATAAATGCTGATGGTGGCGAAAGTAGTCTTGTTTTGTGAGGATGTCTGCATTAAAGCAGTAAAATAAGCTTCCTATTTTATTCATAATCTAATGTGTATATATGTATATGTATATATGTGTGTATGTGTATATATATGTATGTGTATATGTGTATATATACACACACATATATACCTATGGCTGTACTATCACATAGATCAAACAGCCAAACACCTGGAAGTATTAGATACAAGTTTAAAGTATCTTTTATAAGTTTTATATAAAAATGTCTGAGTATGATTTTGTGTGAAAGTTCCGATCTCAGTTGTAATGGATTCAAATTTATGTGAGCAATAAAGATGCAATTGGCAGATATTGGAAAAGTATTTTGTGAAAAGCTGTATTTATTATAAATACTAGGACTATGACATAGTACTATTGGGATTAAGTCACTTTCCCAATCTATTTATAATTTAATGAAATGTCAGCTCCCCTGTTGTATGTCAAGCTTAAAGCAGGGCATATTGCTGCAGCAAAATGTGTATTTGAAAAATTATATTTGAAATTTTGGGTCATGACAGCTTGCAATATAGTAAATGCACGAGTGACCGTCGCTTTGTGCCTCGGTATTTACCTTGTTTCAGTAAAGTTGCTTTATTACTGTTTATGATTTCAGATTAAAATAGATGCTGAGCAGAGTTTACTTGTAATGTAACAATTGGCTTTTTTTTTTTTTTTAAGTAACCTGTTGATATATCCTTGTCAGTCCAAATGAATATGTGAAACAGCTGGAATTGTACCAATTTTGATTTTGTTTAAAGCTCAGTTTCCTTTTTGTTTAATTGTATATGTGTTGGGTTTGCAGCATGAACTTGCACAGATAATGCACGTTTTCTGGTTAAGTAAACATGATGCACACTGTTCTGTAACAGAAAACCCTATTGTGCCTTACCTGTGTGCTTTTGTGGGCACCATGTTTATGAAGAATAAAAAATGATTTGTTATCTGAAGAGAATAAATTTTAAATTCTCAGTTTATGTTTCAGATGCTAAAGTGTGAAAATATAAATATATATATAATATATAATATAACCAATCTATCTGTATTTTATGTGCATCATAGTGATTTATCTGAGCTTAGTGACCCCCATCTTGTGACCTGTTGCAAGAGTGAATGTAAAAAATAGTTGTGGCATTTTAAAAGGTCGCCTTTTGATGCAGATGCATCTTTTTTTTTCTTTGCTTCTAAAACATATTTTATGTAAACATTGTACATTTATTATTGTAATATATACTATTATGCAGCTTATTTTACCTGAAACTGTTAAGCCGACCAAGATCCCTCCCTGCAAGACAGATGGGAATGTGTATAATAACTAGATATTTGAGAAGTTCTGAAGTTTGATGTAATCTGTTACTTGTCCTGTTAAAAAAAAAGGAAAAATTCTAATTAAAAATTTATTAGGTTTTTTTTAAATGTGTCTTGGCTTTTAAAAAAAACTTTTTAAGTGCCCTGTGTCTTTATTTTTTTAACCAGTGAATAGATGCCTTTATTTTAAATCTTCTTGGGGATGTGTAAATATATATATGCTCATAAAGATGGATGAAGACCCTAAAGTTAATTTTAACCATCCATTCCTCCGCATCTTACTTTTTTTTATGAAAATGTCTTTTTCTAACTCTCAAGTGTTTGGATCAAAGTGAGGCAAGACTATAAATCAGCTGTTATCACTAAAGCAGCACTGTTTAGTTTAGACATTTTTTCATAGCAAGACTTTCTCAAAAAAGGGAGCCATTCTTTTATACATTCTGCTTAAAACTCCTTATCTCATTATAAACCAACAGTTTATGGGCTAGCCTCTTTGAATAGCATTGCTTTAGAATTTTTGATGGTTTAATCAAGTAAAAAGAAGACTTGATTAGTCAGTCAGTTGGTAGACTCTTATTTAAAATCGCTAATGAAGGTTAGGCACTGTTACATGTTAGATTAGAGATGCAAGGATGAAAAAGACATGGCCAAAACCCCAAGATGGTCCCAGTCTAGAGGAAGAACATAGAACAGATAAGTTAAAAGATAGTGTGGAAAATATAGTGAGAGAAAAAAGCAGAAGAAATTCTAGGAGTATGGGGAGGCACATTATACTTTTTTTTTTTTTTAAAGATTTTATTTATTTGTTAGGCAGGCAGAGGGAGGCTCCTTGCTGAGCGTAAGGAGCCTGACGTGGGACTTGAACCCAGGACCCTGGGATCATGACCTGAGCCGAAGGCAGACACTTAACAAACTGAGCCATCCAGGCCTCCCATGTTATGCATCTTAATAGAGGGAGAAGACATTAGGCATATGCGATAATAGTTGAGCCATACTTTAGTTCAGTTTCACATGTATTAAACGTGTCTTAATTAGTATAGGTATAATAGTAAGTTTCCTCTCCTTTGAGCTCTTTGGGGAGCTCATAAAAATTGATGTGTGGAACCCGAGTTTTTATAAAATCCATTTTCATATTCATTGGTCTGTTGAATCCTGAATACCTTGTGAATGCCGAAGCCTGATACTCGACTTCATTACATTTTCCTTGTACGGTATTGACTGTTTGGATGACAAGTTGTGAGCTCTGAGTGAAAAATGACTTATTGTAACATATACCCAGAAAATTTCCTTTAATAAGATTGACCTGGCAGTTCTCACTGCTCCTAGTAATATCACATTACTATAGGTCATCTACATGGCTTCTTCGCCCTTTTTTCCTAGACTTATCTCGGCAAGTCACTTCTTCCAGATGACTCAACAGAGGATGCTAAATCAAGCAGAATTTGGGCAGCTGCTCTTTTGGAAAGGATGCTGAGGAACAGGTACTTAAGAACTGAAAATAATTAGAAACCAAAAGTGTATGGTTTAAAGAAACTGAATGTCCAGGATGCTTATTCTCTTGGTCCAGTAAGCATGAGTAGCTACTGCCTCTAAGCCTCATTGGAGAAACTTTATGACCAGAAATATCTCCTGATGGTGGATTTAAACACATGAGAACCTCTGCTAGGGGCAGCAGGATAGAGTCATTTTGTTGATTCTTAGATTTTTAAAACTCATAGAACCTGTGTACTTAGATTTACTTTTTCTTCCATGGATGGACATTGGAGGCTGGCACATGCTCCTGAAATTGAAAAGAAGGTTATCTAGGCATAGAGAGCAGATAAAAAAAGATTGATGAGATACAACCTACTGCATGTACACAGTACCAGCAGTGTCTTACGGTTCAATTACTGAATATAAAAGTGGGCAGTGATCAGATGGCTTTGTAGGTCCCATTATGAAGTTTGGATGTTGGTTGTTAAAGGGAGTTCAAGTGAGGATTGGTTTTGATGAAAAATGGAGAAAGGATTTGACAAATAAGATAAAATGGGAAGGACTTAATTGGATATTGGGAGATAAGTTGATGTCCAGTTTTCTAGTGTGGGAATTCTAATTGCAACATTTAAGATGGAAAAGATAATTGAATTTTTGGACATTTTGAGGTTGGGATGCTTATGGAATATTCATGTGGATGTTCCTAGCAAATGATTGGATTTCTAATTCTGTGGAGAAAGATCTGAGCTAGATACAATTTGGGCGTTAAAACCAGGAAAGTAAATTGGATGACCCAGAAAACGAACGAGAGAATCCATACAGAGGCAGAAATATAGTTCACTACCAATTCTCCCGTACTTAACTGTATGGTTGGGGATGGCGTGAAGTATTCAGGAAAATTTGAAACAAATTAGAAGGTGGAATTTGAAAAGTTCCTTGGCATGAAGTTGAAGTGGAAGTTGTATGACTTGGGCAACTGGTTAGATGGTGGTGACGTTTCCTAAATTATGGGTTACTGGACTGGGGATGAAGAGGTCAATCGGGGTGCTAAGTAAGATTTCTCGGAATTGTAGCAGTTAATTAAAAATAATCCTCTGACTTTTCTAATGTAGAACATTTTTGGAGGAAGGGCAAGATGGAGCTGTTTAAGAATTCTCCTTTCCAAAAACCAGAACTGTTAACTTACATAATATTCTGACATTATCTATGATTCTCTGATATTGATTAGAAATTTTCCTGGTTTGTAGGGAAATGAGATGTTGAGTAGATCTACAAACCTGTGATTGTCAAAAGAAAGAACAAATACAAAAGTTGGTTTTAAACAACTGTTCATAAGTGGTTTGCCATATACCCAAGACTAGAAACTTGCTTGAAGCTATGTATTATACAGCCTTCATAAACTAGTCAGGTCTTCCAGGCCTGGAACCATTTCTTGGCGACTTCATTTCTGCTTTGATCTGATGAATTAATTTAAAATTTTAACTCCTAATGGGCAGTGTTACTTTTGTATTTCCAAAAAGTTGCAATACTTCCTTTTACCGAAAACAAAAAACCAAAAACAACCAAAAAAATCCCCCTACTGATGTGAAGATTTTAGTGGCTTTTAATTTCCTACTGAATAATAGCCAAGTTTGAGTTGGTATTCAAGGCCTGCTTTTATTTAGACCAGTGCTTGTCCAGTACAAATATAATGCCATGTGTCATTAAAATTTTATGATGGTCACATTAAAAAGTAAAAAACTGGTGAAGTTAACTTTAATACATTTTATTTAACCTTATATATTCAGGATATTATCTCAGCATGTAATTAAAAATTTTATTAATGAGTTATTTTATATGCTTTAAAATCTAAAATATATATTACACTTACAGCTTGTGTGACTTACAGTGCTAAAACTTACATGGTTGGTCACCTTATTAACAGGCCGTCTCAATTCAGATGCTACATTTTCACTGAAAATACTTGATCTATATTTCGATTTTTTAACCTCTACTATTGGAAAAATTAGATTCACATATCCAAGTTCTTCCAAACATATATAGAAGTTTTCCTATAGCTGAATCAGGTATCAATTTTTAAGTACATTAATTCACTTTAAAACTTTAATTCTTCAGTTATAGCAGCCATATTTTGAATGCTCAGAATCCAAGTGTAGCCGGTGTCAACCATGGTGACAGTGCAGGTCTAGACCAGTACCTTTCCAGCTGAATCCCACTTACTTTGCCTCTGTGTTCCAGCTGAACTGCACTGCTTGACTTTCACGGACATATCTAATTCTTGCTTGATTATGCTTTTAATGGCACTATTCATATTGTTCCTTGAAACATCTTCCATTTCCTGTTTCTGTATACCCAAGTCTTGCCCATCCTCTAAAACGTTACTCATGTGTTGCCTCCAGGAAGTGTTGTTGATTATTTCTGGCTGAAAGTAATTTCTTCCATGTGCATTTCTGAAATATTTGATTTGCACTTCTCTTACTGTTTTTCTAGTTTATGTCTTGTATTACAGTGTTTTCAGTCTGCTCTAGTTTGGTTTCTGTACTCATCATTCCTCTGAAATTGCTCCTCTGCAGCACCACAAAACTTCCTTTGGCCAAATTCAGGAGTCATTTCTATAGCTTCATCTTTCTTAAGCTCTTAGCACCCTCAGACGTTGCTGATTATTGCGTCTTTTTTTACTTAGTTTTTTTTGTTGTCATGAAATAACTCACACATATAAGAATATGTTGAAATATCTTACTTACATTTTAAAGTGTACCATCATCTTAAGGTACAGAATATTGACTTTGGAGCACTTCTCTGCCTTTACCTGATGGTTTCTCTCTCATTCCCTACTCCCAGATAACCATTATTCTGAATTGTGTGTTAATAGTTCTTTATTTTGCATTACAATTTTACCACATGTGTATGTGTCTCTAAATATTGTATTGTTTGTTACTGCCTTTGACCTCTGAGTAGAATCAAATGTATACTTCAGTGACCTTTTTTGTTCAGCATTGTTATTGAGATTCATCTGTAGAGATGCAGGTCGCTTCCATTCATTGTCATGGCTGTATAGTATTCTTCATAAAATATACCACAATTTATCTATTCAAGTATCTATGAACATTGAGACCGTTCTTAGTTTTTTACTGTTATAAATAAGGTAGCTATGAATATTCATTCATTCTTGAACATGTTTCCGGCTGTACACATTCAAGTTTCTCTAGGTCAGTGATACTTAAAACATGTGGTTCTCTAGTCAGCAGCATCAGTATCAAATGGTAACTTGTTACTCCAAACAAATTATTGGACCCCACCTAGACTTACTGTATCAGGGACTTTGGAGTTGGGGGCCTACTAATCTGTTTTTGCAAATCCTCCAGGTGATCCTGATACACATTCAAGTTTGAGAACCACTGGTATAAAGGTACCCTGTGTAAGATTAATTTGGATCTCCTGATTATGATTTTTGGCTTCCATATTCTTGAGATATTTTCTTTCTCTTTTATTTTCTGTGATACTTGAAAAATTCCGATGAGGAATCGTTTGCACCTGGCCTAACATGTTAGACTCTAAAAAATACACAAAGAAAGCCTGTTGCGTATATCCATGGCTAAACTCTCAAGACTTTGGCAAATCCTTAACCTGAAACTATTTTCTTTGATGATCAGTTAGCCTGCTTAAGGACATTCTGCTCAGCCTTTTTGCTGGCTGCCATCTAATCAATTTACCAAGAAGCTATATAAACAAGACTTAACTGTTGCTACATTGTACTTTGTTTTCTCAGTTTTCTCACCTCTTTCCTATGGTGCTGGTGGGTACCCCCCCCCCTTTTTTTTAAGATTTTACTTATTTATTTGACAGAAAACACAAGCAGGGGGAGTGGCAGGCAGAAGGCGAAGCAGACTCTCCACTGAGCAGAGAGCCTGATGTGGGACTCAATCCCAGGACCCTGAAATCAAAACCTGAGCTGAAGGCAAACACTTAACTGACTGAGCCAACCAGGCACCCCTGCTTTTTTTTTTCTTTTTTGGTCTTTTTTCTTTGATAGGTTTTTCATTGTCTACCTCATGTGACTAAATTTCCATGTAAGTAACTAAATATCTGAGTTATTCTTTAACACACCACAATCCCATCTTTCCTCCTGCATTTGTTACTCCTTTTCAGTTTCTTCTGCCAGGTCTTCCTCCTTTGCTCACTCTTAATATTGGAGTGCCCTGGGCCTTAGTCTGAGCTCCTCTGCTATCCTCTGTCTAGATGTTTTCTCTGGATGATCTTACCCAGGCCTGATGAATGACTCTCAAATTTCTGTCTCAAGCTTGGCTCCTACCCTAGGTCCAGATGTGTATGTTCACCTTGCTATTTGAGATCTCCATTTGGATGACTAAAAGATTTTCAAATTTTGTATACCAAAACAAAGGTCTGATTTTCATGCTGCTTTGCCTCCAAACCCATTCTTTTTCTAGTCTTTTCTGAGTAAATTATACAACAAATATTAGTTGCTGAAGCCAAAAATCTAGAAGTTATTCTTACTCTCTTTTCAATTCCTACGTTCAGTTAGTTAATAAGTCCTTTCAGCTCTTCCACATCCCTATCTGTCTATCTATCTATCTATCTGATATCCAATCTATCCATTGTCTTGACACCATCATTATGTCTTGCCTTGATTGCTGTGAAAGCCCAAGCTGGTCTCCTTGTTCCCTGCCCAGCTGTAATTCATTTTCCCTACAGGAATCAAAGTTGTCTTCAAAAACATGTATCAGACAGAACATATCCGTCCCTAAAATATAATCCTCCAGTGATTCCCATTGCATTTAGAGGAATGTCCAAATTTCTTGTAATAGCCTTCAAGGCTCTATATGAAGTGGCCTATGTTCTTTTCTCCAAGTATTTCTCCTATCATGCTTCTTCCACTCTGGTGTACTTTCTATTCCCTATCCACTTTCCACCTAGGGCCTTCATACTGTTCTTACTAGAATGCTGTTTCCCTGGGCTTAGGTCTTCCCATGTGATGCCATCCAACTTATTTTTTCTTCTGTTGCTCATGTTTTGGTGTCTAAGAAAGGATTGCCTAATCCAAGTTGACTTCCTTGTGTGTTTTATTCTAAGAAGTGTATTATTTTTGCTGTTAGATTTATTTTTTATTTATTTTTGTTTTTGGGTTTTTTTTTTTAAGATTTTATTTATTTATTCATGAGAGACAGACAGAGGGGAAAAGCAGCGAGCCTGATGCAGGACTCTATCCTAGGACCCTGGGATCATGACAGGAGCCAAAGCAGACACTTAACCAACTGAGCCACCCAGGAGACCTGCTCTTATATTTAGACAGTGGTCTGTTTTGAATTAAATTCTATATATTATGAGAGATGGGGGTCCAGCTCTATTGTATTACACGTGGATATCCATTTGTGATGTCTCAACACCATGTATTGAAAAGACTATTTTTTACTCATTGAATTATCTTGTCACTCTTGCTGAAAATCAGTTGACAGTAAAAGTGAGGGCTTATTTCTGGACTCTTAAGTGCTATTCCATTTATTTATTTGTTTATCCTTATGCCAGTACCACACTGTCTTGATTACTATAGCTTTGTAGCAAGTTTTGAAATAAAAACTTTTTTTTTTTTTTTTTTTCCTTTTTCAAGACTGGTAGCTATTCTGGGGACACCTGGGTAGCTCAGTGGATTAAGCCTCTGCCTTCGGCTCGGGTCATGATCTCAGGGTCCTGGGATCAAGCCCCACGTCGGGCTCTCTGCTCAGCAGGGAGCCTGCTTTCCTCTCTCTCTCTCTCTGCCTGTGTCTCTGCCTACTTGTGATCTCTGTGTGTCAAATGAATAAATTAAAAAAGAAATCTTAAAAAAAAAAGACTGGAAGCTATTCTGGATCCCTTGAATTTCCTTCCTGTGGATTATTTAGGATCAGCTTCAGTTATTGCAAAGAAGCTGGCTGAAATTTTGATGGGGATTATGTTGAATCTGTACATTAATGTACATCACTGGGAGTACTGCCATCTTAATATTAAGTCTTACAATACATGAAAATGGGATGTCTTTCCATTTATTTGTCTAAATTTTTTCCACAAAAATATAGTTAAAAAAATAGTTTTCAAAATACAAGTTTTATAGTTCTTTTAAATTTGCTGCTAGGCATTTTTTCTTGTGAATGCTGTTATCTGTGGAACTTTAAAAATTTTTCACTTTTTTAAAAATTTTTATTTATTTATTTGACAGAGATCACAAGTAGGCAGAGAAGCAGGCAGAGAGAGAGGAGGAAGCAGGCTCCCTGCGGAGCAGAGAGCCGGACATGGGGCTCCATCCCAGGACCCTGGGATCATGACCTGAGCCGAAGGCAGAGGCTTTAACCCACTGAGCCACTCAGGCACCCCAATTTTTCACTTTTAGATTGTCCATTGCAAGTGCATAAAACACAATTGTTTTTTTGTATATTGTTCTTGGGTCCTGCCACCTTATTGAACTTTTTTTGTTAGTTCTAACAGATTTTAGTGAATTCTGTAGAATTTCCTATTTATAAGATCATGTCATCTGCATATATAGTTTTATTTATTCCTAGCGCCCCCCTTTTTAAAATCTTAGATGCCCCCCCTTTTCTCTAGTTGCCCTGACTAGAATCTCTAATAGTATTGAATAGAAGTGGCAAGGGCAGATGTCTTGTTCCTGATCTTAACGGAAGAGCATTTAGTCTTTCACCATTAAGTGTGATGTTAGCTGTGTACGGTATGTTGTATTTTCATTTACATTAATCTCAAAATATTTTCTTGGGGTGCCTGGGTGGCTCAGTCGGTTAAGCATCTGTCTTTGGCTCAGGTCATGATCCCAGGGCCAGGATGATGAGATGGAGCTCCGCATTGGGCTCCCTGCTCAGGAGGGAGCCTGCTTCTCCTCTCCTTTTGCCTCTCCCCCTGCTTGTGCTCTCTCACACTCTGTCAAATAAATAAATAAAACCTTTTAAAAAAATTTCTTTTATCTTATTGGGAGAAGTTTCCTTCTATTTCTTGTTTGTTTTTATAATGAAGGGTTGTTGGATTTTGTCAAGTGCTTTTTCTGTGTCTATTGCAATGATCATGTTGATTTTTGTCCTTTATTCTGTTGATAATGGGAACTGACTTCTAAATGCTAAACCAACCTTGCACTCAAGTCTTAGATCATGATCATGGTATATAATCCTTTTTATAGGGTGCTGGCTTGGTTTGCTAGTACTTTTTTGAGAATTTTTGTGTCTGTATTCTTAAGAGATATTTGGTCTCCAGTTTTCTTTTTTTGTGAAGTCTTTGTCTGGTTTGGCATCACAGTTTACTGGTTTCAGAATGAGTTGGGAAGTAGTCCTTCCTATTTTTTTGGAAGCATTAGTGGAAAACCAGTAATTAATTATACTTTATTTTTTATTTTTTAAGTTTTCACTTAGATTCCAGTTAGTTAACATACAGTTGTAATATTAGTTTCAGGTGTACAGTATAATGATTCAACAATTCCACGCATCTCCTGGTACTCATCACAACAAGAGCCCTCCTTAATCTCCATCATCTATTTAACCCATCCCCCCATCCACCTGCCCTCTGGTAATCATCAGTTTGTTCTCTATAGTTAAGAGTCTGTTTCCTAGCACCCCTCTCCTTTTCCCCTGCTTTGTTTGTTTTGTTTCTTAATTCCACAGTGGAGTGAAATCATAAAGAATTTGCCTCTCTCTGACTTCTTTCACTTAGCATTATACTCTCTGGCTCCATCCATGTCATTGCAAATAGAAAGATTTCATTATATTTTAAATGTTTGGTAGAATTCACCATTGATGTCATTAGGCCTGGGCCTCATAGGTCATTTTTTGATTGCTAAATCAATGTTTTCACTTGTTATAGGTCTGTTCAAATTTTCCTTTTCTTCTGAGGTCAGTTTTAGTAGTTTGTGTCCTTCCAGGAATTTTCACCTTTCATTTATTACTTAATTTCTTAGTGTATATGTAGTTCATAGCATTCCCTTATAATCATCTTTATTTCTGTAATGTTAGTAGCAACACCTGTTCTTTACTGATTTTAATCATTTGAGTCTTCTCTCCTTTTTTCTTGGTTAATCTAGCTACAAGTTTGCCAGTTTTGTTGATATTTTCAGAGAATCAACTTTTTTGTTGATGTTGTCTATTTAATTTTCCTATTCTTCATGTCATTAATTTCTACCTTGGTCTATTATTTTCTTCCTTCTACTTGTTTTGGGTTTATTTTGCTCTTCTTTTTCCAGTCTAGTTTAGGTGGAAGTTTAGGTTATTGATTTGAGAGTTTTGTTGTTGTTTGTTTTGTTTTTTAGTATGGGCATTTACAGGCATAAATTTTCTCCTAAGCACAGCTTTAATTGCATCCCATAAGTTTTGGTATATTGGGTCTTCATTTTTTTTTTTTTTTAAAGATTTTATTTATTTATTTGACAGAGATCACAAGTAGGCAGAGAGGCAGGCAGAGAGAGAGGAAGGGAAGCAGTCTCCCTGCCGAGCAGAGAGCCCGACGTGGGGCTCGATCCCAGGACCCTGGGTTCATGACCCGAGCTGAAGGCAGAGGCTTTAACCCACTGAGCCACCCAGGCGCCCCTGGGTCTTCATTTTCATTCATCTCAAAGTATTCCAATTTCCTTTTGGTTTCTTTTCTCACCCTTGGTTATTTACAAGTTCATTGTTTTACTTCCATGTATTTGTGAATGTCCCTTATTTCTTTCTGTTACTAATTTCTAATTTCATTCCATGTGATTGGATAACATATTTTGCTTGATTTCAGTCCTCTTGAATTTTTTTTTTTTAAAGATTTTATTTATTTGACAGGGAAAGTGAGAGAGCACAAGCAGGCAGTGCAGCAGAGGCAGAGGGAGAGGCAGGCTCCCCACCGAGCAGGGAGCCCAACATGGGGCTTGATCCCAGGACCCTGAGATCATGACCTGAGCCGAAGGCAGATGCTTAACAACTGAGCCACCCAGGCGCCCCACCTCTTGAATTTTTTTTAAAGATTTATGTATTTTAGAGAGAGTATGTGAGTGTGAGCAGGGGGAGGAGCAGAGGGAGAGAATCCTCAAGCAGGTTCCTCACTGGGTATAGAGCCCAATGTGGGCCTCAATCCCAGGACCCTGAGATCATGACCTGAGCCAAAATCAAGAGTTGGATGCTTAACCAACTGAGACATCCAGGTGCCACCCCCTGCCCTAAACTTCTTGAAGCTTATTTTATGGCCCAGTATTTGGTCTATCCTGAAGAATGTTCCATGTGAATTTGAGAAGAATATATATTCTGCTGCTAAAAACTAGGTCACCAGGCATCAACAGATGAATATTTCTAATAGACTACCTAATTCTTCCTAAACTGGTAAAGAGGTTTAATGAATTCCAATAAAGATTTCAATAGATTTAAATTAATTTCTAGGGATTTTAAATGAATTTCTATGATATCAGCTGGATGGATGAATAAGAAAGTAAATTTTTAAAATATGATTGAAAAGGAGAGACTGACCCTATCAGATATTTAAAAAGTTATTGAGTATAACCAATACCAGAAGGTCACTTAAATTAAATCCACTTAAATCAGAGACCGAATTTTCATAAATAGTTTTACTAAAACTTTGACTTGAAATTTTTTACTAAAATTATAAAAATAAACTTATTTTCTGTGTAACAAAGTTAACTTAAATATTTTAACTCTTAGAAATAATATTTTGGTCTTTTTTCCTGATAAATTTATTAAAATCATGAAATGGTAATTTTCATTTCATATTTGATTTCAATTGATTCATTTTACAAAAATATCCTAGACTTCATTTTTATAAGGACTTCTGTCTAACTAGATCATTGTTTAATAAAACTTCTTGTGTCATTGCCCTTTTGGCCTTAACTTCTGCCCTTTAATAGCTAGCTAACTGGACTGACACGTTCTATAGCTATGTTCACGATTTAAATAGTTTTCCATCATGTTTATCAACCTCATGAAAGCCCTACATATTTTGTGAGATTTGCTAGTTCACTTTGTAATGGTTTTTCATTGCACAGCCTGCAAGACATTGGGAAACACAGGCGTGAACATAGATGATACTGTGAAGCAGAGAAAGATATTAGAGGAGGCCCAGACTTTTTCTAAGAGTATTTTATTATGTTATGATTCAACACCAAAAACAGATTACATGGCCAATAAATACTTGAATTATGAGGGCACTTTGGTATATAAGAATTCAGTGTAGGATAAAGGTGGCTTTTTTTTTTTTTTAACTTTTAAGGTGACTTTAAATATGAGCAGAGAAAGTGGATCATTCTCTAAAAGTTAAAAAAAATTAAGAGAAAAAGTTAGAGCCATAATTTAACTAATGCCAGGGCCTTTGGCTTCTGCAACTCTTTGTCTCCTTTGAAGAGGCAGAGATCCTTGGCTTGTAGTCACTTAGAAGATATTAATGACCAGATACTTCCATATCATGAGAGTCACTCAGTTTCCTTAGACTAACTTGGCTGAGAGAGGATATCTTTCACAAAGATTTCATATGTTCCAATAATACAACAAGTGTTGGGTTGTTTTCTTGAAGTTTAGTATCCACTCCTTGTCTTGCCAAGGTCCAGGACAAAAGGGCAGGAGGATGGTTTCCTGATGCTTATTTTGTTTAGTCATAGTTGGGCTTCTCTACATCATTACCAGCATCTGTTTTCTAGAACCCTAGCAACGTTGTCAGTGGAGAAGGGCATTTTATCAGAGGAACATAAATAGCAGAGCTGTTCTGAAACAGACCTTCTCAAGTGGTATACCACAGATTGGTTCCAGATGTGCTAATGTGCCCTTCAAGTGGTGGAGCTCAGGGCCTCCTTGACTTTGGCAATTGTTACATAGTCTCTGCTTTTTAACTGTGCACCGTACAATGATTTTCCTTTTCTTTCTGTGCCATGAATACAAGTTGGGGACCACTGTCCTCAATAATTAGCTGCAAACAATGGGAACGCGAATAATATCATTATGCAAAGAGTCCTTTGGTTTAGGGAAGAAAATCGCAGATTGTAGCAGAGAATGGATGAGGGGGCAGGTTAGACTTTTTCCTGAATCTCTGAATTCACTCCAGTTCTATTTTCACATTAGACGGTATCACTAATTTACATTAGTATCAGCCTTTTGCAGTTTTAACCTGTTCTAGTCCTTTATACATGCCCAGATAAATTCCAGGAGGAATAAAGAGTTGAGAAGTAGTCATAAAATAACAAAGAGGAAAACATGTGATACAGGGGTTAGCACAGACAGAAAGAAATCAGAAAATAATGCTCCCTGTAGTTGTATTTAAACAAAAATGAGTATATCTAAAAAACCTAAGAACAAATTTAAAAATAAGCAAATGGGAAGATATTAGCAGTAACAGTATATATGATTTTCAATAAGATTCTACAAATAAAAATCATTTTAACCTAGAAGACAAACATCTCAATAGAAAATAGCCAAATGACATCAGGAGATGATTGACAAATGAAGAGCTGCAAATGACCGAGAAATATATGAAACATTGAGCTGCAGATGTAAATGCAGATTAACAACTGAGAAAGTTACATAAGAAATTTGACAGATTTTATTTTAGTTTAGGGGAAACAGGACACTTACATAAATGCTGGTATTTGTGTAAAGTGATGAGCATTTTTATAGGTCAGTTTGGTAATACATTTAAAAAATGTTTTAATCTTCATACCCTTTGATCTTACATTTTAATTTAGGAGTTTATTCTGAAGAAATCAGAAGTGACATGAAGAGATATGAAAATGATATTCATTGCAGCTCTGTACTGTGATACAAACAAGAAGCAATTGAATTCTACAAAAGTGAGAGTAATGGATTATGGATTATCATATGATGGAATCATGGGCAGTCATTAAAATAATGTCTTTGGAGAATAAGGTATGGAAAATATTGTCTGTGTGCTGCTTAAATTGCATGTACATTATTTAAATATACTATATGCCATCTAAGATACTCTTAATTGGAAGAGGGATCATTTTCTCTGGCACTAAGGAAGAAAACAACAACAAAAATAACACCCAAGATCTGAATTCTGATAGAAGATCCTGGCATAAAACTAGGCAGAGTCAGGATAAATGAGAACTAGACTTGTCTCTGGAAAGGGACAGCAAAGAAGCCAGTTGGTCTTCTTTCAGAGTGTGGTTCCAATTCCTACAACCAACCACCATGGGCCCAGAAAGCTTCAAGCAAAGAGAAAACATAGTGTTCACAGTTGGTAGTTGCCCAGGTAGAAGCAAACATAAGTCCCCTGGCAGAAATTGGACTTCATGCAGATAGACACAATTTTTTTTTCTTTGGAACTTGGTCAGTGATTTTTTTTTTTTAAAGATCCCATTGATGCTAAAATGAATTTTGATATTAGAGTTGTTAGAAATGAAAAATTTTGTCTGGAGTGAAAGGAATATACTATATACATGCAGTTGGTGGGAACTACTCTGCAATTTAGCAGTGAAGTCTAATCTGTTGAATTACGTATGTATTATACAAAACTTCCATTAACATTTATTACATATATATATATTTTATTAAGCAGGCTGCCTGCTGAGCAGAGAGCCTGATGTGGGGCTCAGTCCCAGCACCCTGAGATCATGACCTCAGTCGAGGCAGAGGCTTAACCCACTGATCCACCCAGGTGCCCCTATTACATATGTTTAAATGTTTACCTTAATTAGGATTCCCATAATTATTTCTAGTCTATTTTCTTAATTTGATCTCCTCTGTTAGTATATTTTGAATCATTACCAACCTTTGGCAGTGAAGCTCAGGCATTTTAGAGTTTTTATAATTTGAACATTTTGGAAAAGAGCTATATTTATTTTAGCTACAGATTTGTGGGGTTTTACTGTTAGCAGGTGTATGAAAAGTCTTCCAAAACACTGGATCCCTGCACTGAGAGAGGAAAAAAGGAAGCGTGTTTAAGAGCACAGTCCCTGGAGTGAGAGCCATGCTCAAATTTCAGCGTTGACACATCTAGTCGTATGACCTTAGGCAAGTTATTTAAGTGGTCTAAGACTCAGTTTCCTCATTTTTAAAACAATGGTAATTGTATAGTTGAGAGAATGGAATGAAATAATGTAAAATTCCCATCATATAATATCCTGGTTACCATTTCTAAATCAAGGTCTATGAGACAAACTGCTTGAAAATGTGATTTATTTTTTTTAACATCCCTTTGCTTTACTTCATTGTAGTCACTCTTAACAATGATCATGCATAAGACAAAACTTTGAAAATGTATAATCTCTTCAGTGCTTTCCTTTTTAAATAACACATTCCCTATCCCAGCAAGTAGAAAAATGGGGTACATTCCTGATTAGCATAACCTTGATGCAGAAAACAGAAAAGGAAAATTTAGAGGCCAGTCTCGTTGAACAAAGAGGCAAAAGTCCCAAACAAACTAAAGTGGCCAGCAAACCAAATCCTGCAACACACAACTAAGAATTATACATCATGACCATATTGGATGTATTCCAAGGAATGCAGGACTGGTTTAACATTAGAAAATCAATATAATTTGTCCCATTAACAGAATAAATGAAATAAATATGATCACCTCATTTAGATGCAGTAAACCACCTAACAATTCAACATCCATATTCCTTTTCATAAAAAAAGTAATTCTTAGCAAACTAGAAGGGGACTTCTTAAATCTCATAAAGAAATATTTACCAAAAACCTAAAATAAAGATATTAATGGTAAATTCTCTGGTATGTCCCTGTTGGGTACAGTTTTGAAACCTAAGTTTTGACTTCTTTTATTTCTGAAACAAATAAAAAGCTTTTTTGTTCTTCACTATTAACAATTTTTGTTCTTTTAAAACTAATGTATTCTCCCATTTTATCTTACTTTGAAATGATATAGTCTTTCGTGTCTCCTAAATTATTCATTTTATTGTTAGTTTTTCCCAACTATTGTGTCCCAGAATTCTTCCTTTGTATGCTCAGTGCTTCTGCTTTAAAAAGGCAGAAAATCTAAATGTAAATGTTTTTTTCTCAATGTGAAAACATTGAGATTCAGATCTCAGCTATGACTGTTCTAGAATTATCATCATCGGAACTATGATAGCGTTGGTCACTGGAGTTGTGTCAGCTCCTGACTGGAATGGATCAGTTGTATTTCACCAATGATTGTCTACAGTCAGTCCTGTATTATTAAAATGTTCCTTGCTGTGACACTAAACATAAAGGCTGGTATAATCTTTTAATTATAGGACTCTTAGAAGTTAATTTTATGCAGTATACATATGGTAACAGTTTGGTGTACATTCTTGGAAGATCCCAGGAGCAACAGAGATGAGTGAAGAGCAGACAGTGAATGAGCAGGAGAAACTGCTTCTGTGAGCAGTCCTGTGGGTTGAATCCTCTCCTTACATTCGAAGAACTAGCCACGAGCCTTGTATGTACACTCATTCTGTTATTCATCATTGTAAATTATACATAGTTCCACATTTAAATAAAGCCACACTTTCAAAATTACAATGTGTCATATCTCAATAATAGTCTAATTATATACAAAAGTACCCTTTTCATTTTCCATTATGCTTTAATAACATGGAAAAAGTCAAAATCGCTTTTCTTGGTTTTCCTTAAGGGCAGCTGAATATACTTAAAATACTATTTCATTATAAGACAGAGCCTTATCATATTTGGAGATTGGTGGGATAAATATTGCCATGTAACTGATAGGTTTAGAGAAGTATGCTATTTTCATTATGTTCAGGAAAAAAAATATGTACTTATAATACAGTAGATCATATTCTACTATTAGATTAGTACAAAAATTCCTGTTCGGCTGGAGTAATTTTTAAAGCTAGGTCTTAATGAATTTAGTTACTTCAGTTACCTAAGGGTTATAATCTGATTTTAAAATAACCAGTTTTCAAAGAATACAATAAAATATTCATAGTGCTAAAACTCTGGGGAGCTTAATTTAATCACTGATGACTCAGGAGGAAAGTCAGAATCTTGCAATGTCTCATTTCATAATGAACCTCACTTAATGTAGGGTAAAGTGAAAATTCTAGTTATTTGAATTTCCTATTTGGATTATGAGTAAACATACATATTTTATAAAGGTCATGAAAGCTTTGTTATGTATGTTTGCATGTATTTTCCTATAATCCTGCTTACCCCTGTTATGGGCATTACAGAAAAGAGAGTTTGAAACTTGCTCACCTTGATTAGAAAGCAGACATGAAAAATTACTCTGGTTACTCTACACCTGAATTTCTCAAAGAAGACATGTGGACCACCTCTTCTAGAATCATCTGGGGGTACTTGTTAGAAATGCAGATTCCTGACTCCTTCACCAAGCCTGCTGAATCCCTGTATCTGGAGAAGGTCCCAGGATAGTAACAGGCTCTCCAGGTAACTCTGACAAAAGTTTGAGACTCGTTGCCAGATGGCTTATGGATCTGAGCTCTCAACCTCGGGTAGGCAGCACCAAAATCATTCCTCCTGTGGATGTTGATACAGGAAAAAAGTGACAAAGATTGAAATGGGTGTGTTACTTCCCACAGAGTATGAGAACAGGAAATAATATGTTCTGCCGTCAGACCAAAGGAATTTTAGAGGCAAAGCTGGAAATAGTTCAGAGCTGTTTCACTCATATTTATAACATCATTGCTTACTTAAGGTTTAGATTTCCTGATGTGTTTTTCTTTATTGATATGAAGTAATCTAAAGTTACCTAAAGCTGAGCATCATTTGATTCATTTGGAAGATGTTTTTATTATTTTAATGTTTTGCTTTTACCCCAAGCACTATAGCAAATGTCTCTTCGGGGTTTCTTTCCCCTGAATATTTTGAGTTTTCAGAGCTTTGGTTGTGATAGAATGTGTATTTTCATTAATGTAAGCCAATTTTACTTGTAGTTCTAGTTGTAATTGTTACTACTGGGAGCAGAATATAGAAGGAACTTTTTTTTAGAGGGAACATTTTCTTTTTTTCATTTTGTGCCACTGTGGAAAGATAAATGGATCATAGTTTTATTTGGTCCATTTGTTTTTCCTATGAGAGTTGAAACATACACAAATTCACCACCTCCCTCCTTACCCCTTCAACAATACCCTTTCCATCCTCCCACCCCCATCTGAAGGGTCAGTCAACAGTGTTTATTAAGCACTCATTACACTATAGGAAGTTGCAAAAGAAGACTCTACTCTCCTTTCCTGTATTCTGTTACTGCTGAGAATTCAGTCTATATCCAAGTCTTGCTCCATAGCTCAATATCCACTTTTGCCCAAGGGCCGCTTTCACTAAGCCACAGGTCAATCATGAAGACTGGCCTTAGTTTTTCATCCACCGGTCTTCTCCAAAATGCTCCTCAGCCACGTGTACTGTGGGCCTTCTGGTTTTACTATGGGCTGTTCTTTTTAAAAATTTTTTTAAAGATTTTATTTACTTATTTGATATATAGAGAGCGAGAGCACAAACAGGGGGAGCAGCAGGGGGAGAGCGGCAGGCAGGGAGAGGGAGAAACTATGTGGGACTGGATCCCAGGAGCCGGGGACCATGACCTGAGTTAAAGGCAGACGCTTAACCAACTGAGCCATCCAGGCGCCCCAAGGTCTGTTCTTGAAATAGTGTTGATCAACAGTTCTGAATCCTAGTCTGTCCCTCTGTTTATAAGAGGAAGGGGTTGAAACCATACTACTTTCTCCTTGCTATCTTGACCTTTTAGCCTCCACAAATGAGACACCAGCACCTGGAGAAGATAATTTCAGACAGAATCAAAAAAGTAGGAAAGATACAGATTAAAGCTCTCCAGCACTACTTTGGGTTTTTAGTTGCATCACCCAGGGGATAAGACCTTAAGGGCTGGAAGCTTTTAGACCGAGAAAGCACCTTCCTGAATGCTCCTGCCTGTTCTGCTTTCAGGTTTGTATTACCACTTCAGAAAGATTTCCTTCTTTGAATCTTTCAACTGCCTCTCATCCTTCACTGAAAGGGACGTTCTTGTCTGAGCCCATCTTCATTCCTGCTGATACCATACACTGTGCAGTCAAGGAAGGCCACGGATTTGGGCTGTGTAGAGAAGAAACTACCTGCCTAGTTTCACATGTGTCTGTGCATGTGTGTGCACGTACATAGGAGGGGGTGATGGACAAGCTGACTATGGGTCCTCCAACTCCTGTTTTGTTTTTTTATTTTTTAAGATTTTATTTTTTGAGAGGAGAGAGAGAGCAAGAGAGCACAAGTGTGAGCCCGAGGGAGGGGCAGAGGGAGAAGCAGGATCCTCCTGAGCAGGGAGTCTGATGTGGGACTCAATCCCAGCTACACACGCTTTCATGTAGATCAGACGGGACCATATAAAACCCATATATTGAGAATAGGATATAGCCACAATATTAGTAAGGTTTATGCCCCAGCGGGAAAATAAATAGGTCTGTAAAGAACTGTTTGACGTCTTTATGGGTCTCTTCAGGAGCCACCAAAGAACTGGACTAGATCTAAATGACTTTCTCTCCATTTCACAGTGGTCACGTTGCACACATTTGTTTCAGAATCTGCCTCAGAGAAGTAAGAGGTTGAAGGGAGGAATAAGTTCACCAGTTTTTCTCTAGGGTTGCCAGATTTAGCACATAAAAGTATAGAACGTCCAGTTACCCTGAGTTTCAGATAAATTATGAATAATGCTCCATGAAATATTTAGGACATACTAAAAATTATTTGGTGTTTAGATTTATCTGCGTATCCTGAGTTTTATCTGGCAACTCCTATCATACTGCCACTACTTAGAGTAGGGACTCTACCTCGAATTTGGGTATCTGCACCTGCCTGGGTGGCGTTCCCAACGCTACTCTTCTGATTTACCCCCACTGCCTACCACACACTAAGTTTTTTTAAAAGAATTTAAGTTTCTCTTCCACACAAGAAATTATGCTCCAAAGGGATTTTCAGTGTGCAACTGTATACTAAATTTGTGTGTATGTCTGTTACGCATTTCCTTGGGGACTTTTTTCTTTTATCAGAATCTCAAAGAGGCATCTTCAAGCTATGTAAAGAACTGTGGCTTAAACAAAGAAACAAAAGTGGGTGAATTTAGAAAAATGCACCTTGCCTCAATCCTGACTTTTCCTTTAGACATCAGTAGTTTGAAAGCCCTTCATATCATTTGACTCCCACCAACATCTTACAGACTAGGCAGGACAGATTGCTTCTTAAAAATTACTGCTTACAGGGGTGCCTGGGTGGCTCAGTGAGTTAAAGCCTCTGTCTTCGGCTCGGATCATGATCCCAGAGTCCTGGGATCGAGCCCCGCATCGGGCTCTCTGCTCCGTGGAAAGCCTGCTTCCTCCTCTCTCTCTGCCTGCCTCTCTGCCTATTTGTGATCTCTCTCTGTCAAATAAATGAATAAAATGTTTAAAAAAAAATTACTGCTTACATTTTAAAGGTAGGGTCACTAAATCCCAGACATGTGAATTAGAAAGTCATACACAACTATTACTTGGCACAGGCAGAGTTTGAATAGAAATCTGTCAACTGCAAGTTTCTTTCTTTCTCTACTTATATAGACCACCAACTTAAAATCAATTTTGGTACAATACTTTAAGCTACAGCTTGAAAACTGTATATATTTGAACCTCAGAAAGGTTTGTATCTCTGAAGAGATGTTCTTATGCCCTTCCGTCTGGTGGACCTTGTCACTTGGCTGTCAGTTACAAACCACAACTCTTGGATGTTTGGCCATTTGACCTATAGGGATGGCTTTTCAATGTGGTCACGTGCTGGAATATACCCATATTCCATTGCTGCTATTCTCAAATATTTAGAGACTATTAAGGTGTTTCACTGTCAGTTTATAAGTCTTTATAGTAATAAAAATCATTAATATTTTATGTTTACTCATTTGAAAGCATAAAAGGAATAATAGTGTGGCTATTCATCCATTCTGTTTGGTTCTAAATTTTGTCTTTTTCCACAAATCAAGTGTGTTCTAAAAAAAAATAGAGCTTCATTTGCCTCTCGGGCTTCCATACTTTTCCTCCAACCTCTTTAGTCTCACCATCTTTTTTTTTTTTCCTTTTTAAAAATCATTTTATCTTATTTTTTTCATCATGATAAGTGCATTCTTTAATCCCCATCCCTTATGTCCCCTATCTCACCCTCCCTCTGTTAACCATCAGTGTGTTCTCTGTTATTGAAATGTTTCTTCCTCTTTTTTTCCTTTGCTTATTTTTTTTTTGTTTCTAAAATTCCACATATGAGTGAAATCTTATCATATTTGCCTTTCTCTGGCATATTTCACTTGGCATAATACACTAGCCCCATCCATGTCATTGCAAATGGCAAGACAGCCATATAATATTCTATTCTGTACACACACCATCATCTCTGTGCATTGATGGATACCCGGGCTGCTTCTATAGTTTGGCTATATTGTAAATAATGCTGCAATAAGCGGGTGCATGTATCCCTTCAAATTAATGTTTTTGTATTTTGGGGGTAAATACCCAGTAGTGTGGTTCCCGGGTTATAGGATAGTTCTGTTTTTAATTTTTTGAGGAACCTGCATATATTGTTTTACACAGTGGCTGCACCAGTTTGCATTCCCACCAACCATGCCCTTGCATGGTTTTTTTTTTTTTTTTTAAATCAACCTAGGATGTCTTGTGATTTATATACATTTCTATGCTATCTGTAACCCAGTCGTCCCTCTATATGTGTGACTTTCATATTTAGTTGTCTAGATGAACATTATCTTATGTGTCTAAAAGCCATTTCAAACTTAATGTGGATAACTCAGCTGCTAATAAACTATCCCAGCACCCACTTCCACGACATCCCTATCTTTCTCATGAAATGGCCATTCTGTAATGCTCAGGGAGGGGGGAAAAGGAAAAGGAAAAAAAGTATAGAGATGTTCTTAACTTTCTTTCAAACCTTACAATTGGTATGTCAGCAAATCTTGGGGGCCCTTCTTTCCAAATACATCTTCAGTTTGATCCCTTTTCGCCATCTCCACTGCTTCCCTACCCCAAGTCACAGTTACCTCTCACCTGGATTACTTTATGAACCTGCTGATTGGTCTCCCCTTCTGTCTCTGCACTCCTTAAAAGAACAGCCAAAGAAAGTTCTCTGTGAAGATGTAAATCAGATCATGTTGTTTCTGTGTAAAGCCTATTATAGCCTCCCATCTCACTACAAAGAAAGCCAAAATCCTTATAAATGACCCATAAGACCCTACATGATTGCCTCTTGAGCCACAACCTTTGATGCTCCCTCCACAGCCCCTTTTCTCCCTCTTCTCCCCATGGCAGCCTCCTGGATGGTCCTCGTGCAGGGCAGGTCTACCTCTGCTTTGGGTATTTCCTCTTTGCTTGCTGTTCCTCTTCTCTCAAACACCAGCATGGCTTCCTTCTTTTTTGTATGTCTTTTTTTTTTTTTTAAAGATTTTATTTATTTATTTGACAGAGAGAGAGATCACAAGTAGATGGAGAGGCAGGCAGAGAGAGAGAGAGAGGGAAGCAGGCTTCTTGCTGAGCAGAGAGCCCGATGTGGGACTCGATCCCAGGACCCTGAGATCATGACCTGAGCCGAAGGCAGCGGCTTAACCCACTGAGCCACCCAGGCGCCCCTTTATTGTATGTCTTTAATGTTACTTTCCCAACGCTTTTAGCAACCTTCCCTGCCTTATTTCTCTTGTTAGCAGTTATCACTTTAATAGTATCTTGCCAGTTTACCTTATTGTCTCTCCAGCTCATAGTAAGCATTAAGTAAATATTTGTAGAATGAATGAATGCAAAGATGATTTTCCTGTGTTGAAGATATTTTAAAAATTTCATCACATATTTTGATGGCAAATCTAAAAGTGGTTTTCACAAAGTAGTTTGAGTAATGATAAGTGTAGCCTTCTAATACGATTCCTTTGAGGAAGTGAAGACTTAAAAACATATTTGAAAACATTTACTATTACTAAACCTGGGTATAAATATAAAAAAGTTTTTGAAGAAAACATGTGTTGAAAGAATTAACTCAATCTCAACAGACTTCCTTAAGAGGTGATTATGAATACAAATGTAGGACTATGAACTGTGAAGAGAAACCATGAGTCATTTCAGACAGGAAGTCATATTAGATAAAGCTTAAAGGCAAAGAGTGACTCCGGTGATTGAAAGTTGGTAAGTGATGATAAATGTTAATAATATTAGTATTATATTGATATTTATTAAGGACTTACCATTAGCTATCGTGCGACTAAGTGCTAAGCATCATGAGTGGTAGATATCTTTATTTTTTCATTCTACAGAGAATAAAGAATATCAAAGCTTGGAGTAGTTAAGTAACTTGCCTATTGTCCCATTAGCTTTAATGGTGGAAGCCATCCTTGAATTTAGATCTATCTGTCTGAGGCCAAAGCCTAGGTCCCTGACCAGTGAGTGGAACTATTTGATTTGGAGATTAACGGCAGTTCACAGGGTGAAATTTAGGCAGAAGTAAAACTACTACAGAAAATCCTCTAGGGAGGCACCATTTTGGAGAGCAACATGGTATTTCCCAGAAGGCCCAACACAGCCAGGGTTTCCTGTACCTCTGGATCACATTGAAGCTGCTTTGGCTGAACAACACATAAAGGATGTAGTTTGTGGTTAGGGACAAATTATGTGAAAAATACACACCTTTAAACACTGCATGCACACACTGTGGGACTAAATGTTCTCCATATAAGAAGCACTGAGAGATGGAGTGAAAGAGTAGAATCAAGTTCACTATCAGAATTTTCCTTACAACTTAAAATGTTCATTCTTTTTTTTTTTTTAAGATTTATTTATTTTAGAGGGGATGTGCGCATGCATGGGGGCAGGAGGAGAGGGAGAGAATCTTCAAGTAGACCCCTGACCCATGAGATGAAACCAAGAGTCAGATGCTTAACCGTCTGAACCACCCAGGTGCCTCAAGACGTTCCATCCTACCCCTTCCCCTTCTCTTTCATTTTGTGTATGTAGTTGATGTTGCATGTGTTGCTTTATGTGACACAATCTTGTTAAGAGTCAAGCAGCTTTGCTGGTCTAGGGAGGATTATTTAATTCTCTAAAATACTGAAAATCTTATTAAATATCTATTGCTTGTTGTAGCATATTTATATATCCACAGCTGGTAGAATCAGGCAGCACATCAATCATGGAAATACATCAGATCTCTCTCTAGAACTAATCAACAAAAGGGATGGCTTCAACTGTGTAAAATAAAAGAATGCCATTTGAGATGGTGCAAAATTATTTTACCATGAAAAGATGGAAAATGCTCATTTTAATTCAGTCTTCATCTTTGTTTAGGGGTCCCACTTCATGACCTGATATAGAGTCCTTGTCCTTTCAGTACATCTGATGACTGGGGACTGGAAGGGTGTCATGAAAGTGGAAATTCTTTTTCAGAATCCGGGAGAAAATTTCAGGTGTCTCCCTTAGTCAGCATTGACTCGTGTCCCTCTTGTTGAGAATAGTTCTCCTCAACCTTACTCCCACCCCAGCACACCAAGGCAAGGGGCATGCTTCCACCAGTATAAAAGTGTTCTCAGCATGGGTGGGTCACACCATTCTATTTCCTGGGAGAGAAAAGCAGAATCTGGGGAGTCTGGATTGAGTATAGTTTGAAAAGCTTTTTCCTGGAGAGTCTATTACATCCTCCTATGAGGTAATTCCCTTACTCTCTGATCAATCATTATTGGTTTAAAACATTGGCGCCTGATAAATACTCATTGAATTTAAGTACTAACTTAGGGTTTCTCACACTGACTGGGGGATTTTGAATACTGTCTTCTCCTAACCTGTCCAATCCCCTGTTTGCTGTTGTTGGCATCCACCCAAGATGTTCCTTGGGGTATGTGGAGTGGAAACTGGCCCAAAGCTTTGTGTAGTGGCTGAGAGGATCTTATTGAAGAGTGAGCACAGTATGTTGGATAGATTACTGCTTGAAAGCCTATCCTGCTTACAGACTCCTTTCAAAAGAGGTTGCCCCAACCACAACCCCCTAAGAAGTAGCAATGTAGTCTGTTTCTTCAGCATTGGTGCTGTGTGGCGCAGCATGTTAGCCTTCCATCTGAGTCACAGTTGGAGTGGGAGAGGACACCTGACTCAGAGGTAGCCAATCGGTGGGCTGCCCAGTGGCTTCTGAGATTGCCTCAAGTAAGAACTTTCCCCCAAAATGACAGTGGTGATAGAATCAGACTCTCCCCTCTGGGGCATTTGATTATGAACTATAGACACAGAACTGGCAGCAAGAGGAAAGAGTTATAGTTGTGCAACTTGAATTATGGCTGTGTTCTGAAGACGTTTTACGAAGAGTTGGGGCAGTGGTATGCTGGGCTGGCTTTCTCAGGCCCAACAGCTAGTTACATACGTCTCTACCCCACTCTGCCTCAGGCTGGTAAGAGTACTGACACCACATCAACTGGTTTTTGTTACAACTGAGGTCTCCCTCCTCCTGATCTGGTTGTTAAAAATTTACCAGCACACCACTAGGTAAGGGAAGGGATGGTATATGGGGAGCAGGCAAGCAGTTACCTCTTCTGGGTCCTTTGTCTTAAAAACAAACAATGTTTAAGGTAATATGTTAACATGATTGGTATTAAGATTAAAATAAAAAATGATGTTAGAGAAAATGTTGTGAAATATATGATTTAAATATCAGTGGTTAAATTACAAAGCTCACAGGAATGTGGTCAGAGGGTAGTACCTTTCCTGTTCCTGGTGCTTATCAAAGGCAAAGCCTCCACCTCCCAGGCTCACAAAGGATGACCTGACAAGCCGGTTAAGTCTCTGGTCTTATTTCCACACGTATTCTTTATCCTTTATTACCTGAGGTAACTTGAGTGCACACCAGTTACTTAAAACCAAAAGAGCCCAGTGAATACAGTTTGAAAAATGGGACAAATTCATACAGCAAAAAGAGTATATAGAATTTTGGAATGAGCTTTGAATTCAAATACTCCTTCACCCGTTCCTGGTAACATAAATTATCTATGCCACATTCTCCTTAGTTGTAAAATACGGATAAAGGATAATAAGCTCAGAGATATTTGTAAGGATTAAATGAAGTACCCTGGGTAAAACATCTAGCACAGTGTCTGGCACTTGTTACACACTCAAGTAACTTCAACTCTTTGCTCCTCTCTTTAACATACTTATTGGAGCCTTGAAGACAGTTGAGGGATGGGGCACCTGGGTGGCTGGGTCGGTTGAAGGGCCCACTCTTGGTTTCAGCTGTGGTTGTGATCTCAGGCTCATGGGATCGATGGGGAATGCCCTTGGGCTCCATGCTCAGTGCAGAGTCCACTTGTTCCTCTTCCTCCGCTCCTCCCCCGCCTGCCCTTCTCAAATAAATAGAATCTTAAAAATCAAAAATAAAAGCAAAACCAGCTGCTGGTTTTGCTGTCAAGTCAGTAGAATTGATATAATCACTTAACTCTCCACTTATAGTAATATGAATTAGGTTGTAGGATAATGCCTTGTTTATAATTTTATGTTTTTGCATATAAGGTCAACTCATATGCAACTTATAACAATTTTAAATATTACTATAATATTACTATATTAGAGTAATATTACTATAATATTACTATAATTATTACAATCCTTTGAAACAAGTTTTTCTCTGCACTTAGCTCAGAGCTGCTGTATAGCAGTCCACAATTTACTGTGTTCATTTCCTTTTTTTTTTTTTTTAAGATTTTATTTATTTATGTGACAGAGAGAGAGATCACAAGTAGGTAGGGAGACAGGCAGAGAGAGAGGGGGAAGCAGGATACCCGCCGAGCACAGAACCCGATGTGGAGCTCGATTCCAGGACCCCGACAACATGACCTGAGCCGAAGGCAAGAGGCCCAACCCACTGAGCCACCCAGGCGCCTCTCCTTTTGTTTTTAAACAACCTGTTAGACTACGGGCAAAGAACAACGTTAGTTGTAAGGGAATTAAGGAAAACAGATGCTTGGGTCCCTGGGTAGCTCAGTCAGTTGAGCGTCCAGCTCTTGGTTTCACCTCAGGTCAGGATCTCAGGGTCCTGGGATAGAGCCCTGCATTGGGCTCCATGCTCAGCAGCGAGTCTGCTTGAAGTTCTCTCTCTTTCTCTCCCTCTGTCCCTACCCCTGACTTGAGTGCGCTCTTTCTCTCAAATAAAAATAAATCTTAAAAAAAAAAGAAAGAAAGAAAAACAGACGCTTATGTAATACCCAGTTAAATACACAAAAAAGAGAAAAGGGAGTGAATATTCAATTGTTTTCCTGAGTATTCCCCTCCTACTGCCCAGCTTCTAGGTACCTAAATTGAATAATACCATGTGTCTTTTAAATCCCTTATTTACTGTATTACAGTTTATTTACCCTTAGCTTACTTAGGTCATCTGCCCTTAGCCTCATTATCACTGCTAGTATATTAAGGATGAAATCTGCCCATTTGCCAGGAGTAATTCATGGGATGTGGTGTTTCTCAGTACCAGATGATTTAAGGGGAGCTACTTACAATTGGAGTGGTTTTTGGCATATGGGCCTTAATAATTTGCTAGAATTAAATTTGTTTTGAAGTTTCTGCTTTTCAAATCAGCATTTTCAGACAAGCAGTGTGATGTACAAATTACCGCACTTTAGTTCACACTAGAATAATCCACACTCTAAATCTGTTTGGCATTTACCCCTTAAGAATTTTGCATCAGGGGCGCCTGGGTGGCTCAGTGGGTTAAAGCCTCTGCCTTCGGCTCAGGTCATGATCCCGGCGTCCTGGGATCGAGCCCCGCATCGGGCTCTCTGCTCAGCAGGGAGCCTGCTTCCTCCTCTGTCTCTCTCTCTGTCAAATAAATAAATAAAATCTTAAAAAAAAAAAAAAAAGAATTTTGCATCAATAAATCATTTTTGTAGCATCTTAAAATGTTCCTAAGTAATTCTATATAACATCTTGCATCTGCAGGGCCTGTCGTGCCAGTGTGAATAAAAATAATAAATTATAGTAATTAAGATATAATTACGTTGTCTTGAAAAGCTAAGGGTCATTTGGACTTGATTACCGGAGGAGTCATCAGTGCCAAAGAAAAGGCAGGGGACTAGTGGCTTGGGCCTGTAATTAAACATCTGGGACTGACAGTTTGGCCGCCGGAGGTAGCACCTTTTGAATAAATTTCAATATTGCCTTTTAGACAAGCTACAACAAATACAAAAACTAGTGTAAGGGGAAGAAGAGAGGCTGGTGGTGGAAAGGACAACCGGTCTCAACATTTAACTATTATGAAAACTGTTGTCAGGAAGCCTGCCTCCACTCCATATAAAGGCTCCCGTGGAATGCAGGAGGGTGCTTTCGTGTCTTATAATGCCTATTTGTTGTGTATCAGACGGCTCACCTGAATACAGAACTGGTAGTGCCGCTGCAGCCTCACCCTCCCACACGTACAGAAGTACTTGCCAGATCTTTTCATGCTCTCATGACCAAAGCTCTCCAGTGATCGGGGGCACAGCGGGAGTCTCCTCAAGCTCCTTAGGCGTCTTCCCTCGCGTCCTCCGCTCGCTGTCTGGTCTCCCCGTGGTGGTTTCTCTCTTCTCTACCCTGCTCAGGGGTCTTAGGTGGGACCTGGGTGGGATGCTAGGCTCTGCTCTTGGGCCTCCACCCCGGAGAGGGATGCTCCCTGGCGGAGAGATTCCACCTTTTGCTCGCGCTCGCGGCCGGCAGCTTCGCGGCGGCTGTGGAGGAGGAGGATTTAGAGGAGGAGGGAGTTGGCGGCCGCCGAGGCCAGGCAGCCGCCCCGTCCGCGGCGGGCGCGCTCCGCGGTCCTCCCTCGCTCGTCTCCCATGCTCATATTTGGACTCGGCTGCCCGTGCCCAGGAATTTCCCGTCATGCCTCCCGCCGCCCCGTCCGTCGCCCGGAGCCTGGGAGGGAGGGAGTGAGGGAAGCTCGGACGGCGGCGGCGGCTCCCTGGCTCTTCCATGAGCCGGTGGCGGACCCTCCCGCGCCCCCTCTCGCTCTGCCTCTGCCTCTGGCTGGCCACGGCCGTGGCGCGGGGAGCCGCGCAGTCAAGTAAGTTTGGGCTCCCTCTCCCCCTCGCCTCCCCTCTCTCCCACCCCAGCCCTGCCAAGTTGAAGTGTGATCCAGACCCCGGATCCCCTCCGAGCGCCGGCTGCGCCCCCTTCAGCCTCCTGCCGGGACGCCCCCTGTCTTGGGCCGGGGAGGGGCGCTGAAGGGGAGCGCCCCGCGCGGGCGGTGGGGGGGGGGGGCGAGGAGGATGAAAGGAGGTCAGGCTGGTTTCGCCCCCGCCTACGGGAGGCGTCTGGCCGCCTTGCTGACACCTTATCCCGTCCCCGGAGCGAACCTGAGCCGGAGGGAAGCTCTCGCCGGACGCGGGCCCCCGGGGAGGGGCTTGGCGGGGCAGCCCGCAGGAGGCAGGGGAGGGGGGCCGCGCGGGCTTCGGGAAGGCACTGGACGAGCCGCGGGGGCTCCCACCGAAGTGCCCGCTCGGATAACGGGCCGGGGTGCGTGGGAATGCGCAGGTCAGGCCCGCGCCTCCGGCTGCGCGTCCGGAGGGCGTGGGGCGCCGGGCGGAGCTGGGGGCGGCGAGCGGGGGGCACCCAGAGGCGCATGGTCGCCCGCCGGCCGCGTCGCCCGCGCGCGAGGCTCGGGCTCCCGCTCCCCGCGGGCCCCGCTGGTATTTAATAGGCCCAAATCGAACAAAACCCCGAGTTTGCCAGGTACCAATTTTGTTTTGTTTTTGAGCGGAAAAAAGCATCCGAGTGTGTTTTTTAAGTTTTACACTGGACTATTTAAAGTCAAACTCTGTGAACGAAAGGTGCCATTCCTGCCTTCTTTGGTTTAGGACTATAATTAGGGTAATTCTGAAGTCTTAAGAGGATGACTTTTAAAGATCATTTTCTTTAAATCGTGGAAAATATCAGTGAGGATATTTTTTCTGAGGTTGTAAAAGGTAATTATTTGAAATTACAAATGTAGAGTTTAAGGTGCATGTGAAATTACATGAACTTTGCTATTTGTGATGAGCATCTAACTTACTAATCATCAGAGTTTCTCAGTTCTTAGTTTTTGCTGGAATGGGAGAAGAAAAATCCTAATTCCTCAGTTGAGATTAGGGAATTTTAGTTTGTTTTTGTTTTTTGCCACTAGTAGACTAAACTATCAACATAAGATATGGCTCTCAATTAGGACTTATGGATTAGTTGGAAACTGACTCTGTTAAGCATAGATTATATTCAGAACTTCTGGTCTGTCACTTCATATTCCGTTTGCAGCACTGGTGGCAAAACAGATTTTACAAGATAGTCGGTCTATAAAAACATCTTCAGGATTCATGTAACTTATAAAATTGCCAATTTAGATTAACAGGAGATTTTTAAAATGTTTGATTTTATTAAATGTGCAGCTTATTAATTTAAGTAATGATACCAATTTCATGTTTGCTTTTGACTAGAACTGTTTTTCAGAAAGCCTACTTTTTATGGATTCATATTTTAGGAGTATTTTTAATAATACTTCTTGGGCAATACAGGAAGTTCTAACTACACATTTTATTAGTGGTCTTCTAGAAAATACTGTGCTGCACGATAAAGAGTGGATTGTACTGCCAGCGAATATATGTTTTTTTTGTTGTTTTTTTTTCCCCCCTCAGTGATGTGTTGACTTACCTAACACTTGTGGTAAAGCAGCCCTTGAAGACCAAAATCCATTGTACCGTGGTCCCTTGCCAGTATTTTTGAACACCAAGTTTATATTTGGATCCTTTAAACATTCATTCTTTTAATTTTGGTCCCAGCTGACATATAAGTCTAATTTCTGATGACTTTTATTAGGGCCCTATGTGACCATCTGGAATTTTTTTTGTATTAAAATAAGTAGTTCTCTGCCATATAGAATTTTGTCACAGTGCCTAAACTGCCTATCTGCCAAGGTTGCAAACATACAGCATCATTTATGTTTTGCATCAACTCATAGATTTTTAGTTTTTTAAGGTGCTTGTTCTAGTTATCCTAACTAAAATGTTAACCAATTAGGTCAGAAATCTTTACTACTATTTTGCTAAACTCAAGTAACAAGAATATCCAGAAAAGATCCCAAGAGTAGTTGCATAGATTTTTTCCTACATTTTTCTAATACATTTATCCTTTTTAAATTAAAAATAAAATTTCAGCCATTAAAGAGGAACTTTGGGAAATAATGCTTTTTTGGTCTATTATCTGATCACAGTTCTTTGATTTTACCTTGCCTGTGTTACCAGCTGTTGCCAGCGTTCAGTGGCTCATTGTCATCTCACTTTATTATGGTTGGGGATTTGGTTCAGTCGTTTGCTTCCTTCTCTGTAAAGTGATGAAGTTGGACATAGTCTCCATGTCCCTTCAAACTCCAGGATACTGTAATATTGTTTTTGTTTATATAATCCTGCAGAGCTGCCTACACTACATTGATTCAAACTTCTGATTATCACCTCTGACTTGCTATACATGTTAAACTGGTCTACTTGTGGTCAGATCTGATTGGTGTGGATCCAGCTTGTGGAACATCTTGATATCTGGCACATGCGCACAGATGCACGTATGTTGACAGAGTTCCATGATATTAAGCTTCTGCTACTTTCTCTTCCCCTTATCTAATAGAAGTAACATAAGCTTGTTATGTCATAGGGTAAATGTCTAACTGCTCTTTGGGGCAGTTAAGCCCAGGCCCTAAGATGGTTTGGTATTCAGTTTTGGAATTTGTGTCTGGGATAGCAATACCACTGTAGAGCACCCAAACCTTTCTGTGGTTGGGAGGCTGTGGCTAGTTATTTGGGGGCATTCCAGATGAAATGCTCTACATTCCTACAAAATGCCTATTGATCGTACTTGGACTTACCCATCTTGTTTATTCAGAATTAAATTGAATTTGGATAGGAGGGTAATCAGATTGCTATTTAATTTTCCAGTTGTTAGCATCTGTGATTGCTGTACAGATATCTCAAGGCTTTACTTTGAATATTCCTATATTTTCTCCTTTCTGGGCACAATTGGTTTTTCTTTTAAAAGGCTCAGCAGGGTCTGGATACTTGTTCACATATTTTCTCTATAGCATACCAAAGTCATCTTTTATGGCTTTTAAGGAAATTCGAAGAAAGAGAAAAGAAATTATAGAAAAGGTAGGTCAGTAATAAATCAACCAATTGACTTTATGGAGGATTTGGTTATTGTCTCATTTAAGCTTCTATTGCAAGTAATAGAAATGAACTTGAACTAGTTTTAGGAAAACGAAAGAAAGGAATTTGATGGATGCTAAATGCAGACAAACCAAATTAGGGACCAGGGACTGGAAAACGTGGAACTTTCCCTGTCTCTACTCTTTACCTTTCTTTGCTTCATTGTTCTTTCTTTGCTGACCATTTTTTCCCCCTGCTTTCCTGTGTTCATGGTTGAATTTGACTCCTCAGCAGCTCCTGAGTATTTATGTGTCCCTCAGTTTGCAGGGAAGACTAAATCATTGAGGCTTGATTCTGAATTCCTGAGAGAAAGAACCTGATAGACACAGTTTGGGTCTTGATACAGATTTTCCCTAAGGTCTCTTCTAATGCTGGAGTTCTTTGTAGTAGGTACTGCAGACATTTATGTGATTTGATTTTGCATTTTTACATTTTGTATTATGGGGTTATTTGTCCTTAAAGGGTATAATTTTCTGTTGATTGCCATGTGTATCGGAAAGAGCTTGCCACCTTCAGTGGGATCCTAGGATATTAGAGCAGTTCATTCACACTGAAGCAGGAATGCTGAAATGCCCAAGAGGAAGCTTTGGGGAGTGAATGGAGGGTAGCCCCGCATTTAAGAGTCACAAAGCAGTCTGGGATTCACCTCACTTGTGAAAATCCTGTTTAATAAGAGCTGATCGACCCTGCAAATAATTGTCTGCATATTTTCAGGAATTCACTTAATTAAAATGCTGGGCTCAAATAGCTCTTAAGGGTAAATTCATTAAAACTATTTAAGTGATAATTAGAGACATTCAAAATAGTAATAGTTTAGGGAGTTCCTTAGTTATTTTCTTGTTCCTCACCCATGTCTAGCATTTTCCATCTCTTCCTTTCCTTTAGACTGCTTCCGCTGCCTGGCTTGTTTTTCTCTCCTAACCTGTCTTTCAGACCTTGATCTCAGGGTTCTTTGCGAAGCTTTTTTCACCTCTTAGAATTTGTCATTTCCTTGTGTTTCCAAGACATTTTGTACCTTGATTGAAGCATTATTTTACCATCTTGCATTATCAAGTCCATATGTACTCATCTTCTTCACCAGACTGTAAGTTCTATTAGACCAGTGAATCACCTAGAAGAATTCATATAAGCTGTTAGCAACCCATCATCCCAAGCATAATGATTCCAGCTTTTTTTTTTAATTTTTTTTTTTAAGATTTTATTTATTTATTTGACAGAGAGATATCACAAGTAGACAGAGAGGCAGGCAGAGAGAGAGAGAGAAGCAGGCTCCCCGCTGAGCAGAGAGCCCGATGCGGGACTCGATCCCAGGACCCTGAGATCATGACCCGAGCCGAAGGCAGCGGCTTAACCCACTGAGCCACCCAGGCGCCCCTGATTCCAGCTTTTTCAAACGTTCTGAAGCTTGTATGGCATCCTGCTTGTCACTTCCTTCTTCAGACAGTGGAGCTCAATCATATCGCTCTTCTTTCTCAGTCCTTGTCTGTTTTTTTTAAATGTTACAGGCTTTTCTGTGAATATTCTAATTTCCTGTGTGATGATCAGATATATAGAACGATAGGATCTTTCCCTACAAACTGAGATGGGTGCGGAAGGCAATGGATATGGAAGGAAATCGACTTGTGTTAAGCACCCAATATATACCAGATTAGATAGAGGGGGCAGGTACAGGAAAGCATGGGAGCATATATGAAGGGGAATAGTGGGAAGATAAAGTATAAAAATTGGAAATTAGGTTTGGCCTAGATTTTTATATTAATACTTTTTTAATATTTATATTTTTATATTAATACTAGAATTTTATATAAATACTTTTAATACTAGGCTAGAAAATTTGGACTGGGTTAGCAAGCTAAATCCTCAAAATCAGAGTTGGATTATAAAATATATTATCTAATAATTCAGAGGATGAATTGAATCAGGAAAGAAACCATTAGATTTATAAAGAAAGGTTATAGGGATTTTCTTAGGGAGTGAAGACCTGAGCTAAGGTGATGGTATTGGGATTGGAGAGATGTTGCTAAGGTAGACCAGACAGAAATAGACAATTGGAGATGGGGAAAGAGAGGGATGACTAAAAATGATGGGAAGATGTTAAGCTTGGGCGATTGCAAGAATGTGCACTCAGCAAGTTTGTGGGTGGGGGTAAAAAATGAATTTTATTTTAGATCTTTTGCATTTGAGGTGCTGGTAGAACATTCATGTTGAGATAGGTGGGTAGTCAAGTCAGAGATGTGAGGTTGTGACTTGGAGAGATTGGGGCTGGAGATAAAACATGTATGAGTAAGGAATACTAAAAATAAAAGGGAAAAGAAAGTATTTGTTGACTGGTGGAAGAGGAAAAGCACAGGAAAAGCATCATTATCAGGAAGATGCAGCTTTTTCTAGCTTTGAACGATGGCCCGTCAGTATATGGCATTCTGTCCATGAGCTTTCCTTGTTTGGGGGACACCATGTACTCACTCCATGAACAGTACGTGGGAAGTCTTGAACGAAGGATCTTGCAGCCAGAGAGACCTTTCCAAACAGAGAAATTGTTGCTGCTACTTCCCATCTTAACCTCTTCAGTGGCTTATCTTTCTTAAGATAAAGGACTAACACTTTCAGTGTCTTCATCATCACTGCCTTGCTTTTCTCTGTACTCTGAGCTTCTTACAAGTGGTTCATTTAGCTTTAAACACACATTTTACTGTCTCCTCCTCATTCCTCCCTTTACCTTCCCCAAGAACGTGAAGCCAATATGATTCCCGTCAGATGAAGTACTCTTTGGCTTTTTTTTTTTCCCGGTCCTCTATGGGTACTTTTTATTGCCATGGTCAAGTTCTTATCCACAAGACAATTGTTGACAATTTCCTAATCTATAATAAAAACTTTATAATAAATCACATTCCTACCTCTTTCTTACAGAATGCCCTTTTTTTCTTATCTCTTCAAGTGTTGCCTACATGGTTCTCCAACACCTGAGTTAGTCACCTGGGCCACCATACCTTGCTCTGTGACTCTGGGCCATGGTAGCCTGGAGCAGCGTTGTTACCTGGCATTTGTAACTGTGTTAACCTAGCTGAGTGCTGTTTATCAGGATACCGCAAGCTAATTTTTTGATACTTGCCTTTCTGAAGGAAATCAGAGGGAATTTACTTCACTGAAGGGCTTTATTTGCATAAACTGCAGAGGTTTGTAAAATATGGAGGTGACTGCAGGTGAAATAGAGAAATGGTGCCAGTATAGGAAATGTGCTTGCAGGGCTTAGCTTCCTGATCAAAAGGGTATCATGATTCTGTTTCTAAGAATAGTATTCACTTCATAAGGTTTGTCTGAAATGACATATTTATGTTCAGTATGGCGTATTAAGAATAATTTCTGACTTGATTAAAAAAAGGAACCCTCCCATATGCTAGTAGTTGTGTTTTTAGTAGCTGTTGACTGAGAAAATACGTAATAGCAAAAACCTACTATAAAAATTTTAAATAAGTTTTTTTTAATATAAAAGCATTCTCACATTCAGAAAGTATACATATGTGGAAATTATGGCTTATAGAGTCTATAGACAGCTTGACTTCTTGCTTTGTGAATACTCTCAGGGAGGTTCCGGTCTCAGGGTCATTGGCTCATTGTCACTTTAGAATATAGAGGGGAATTTTGTTTGAAAATCTGAGCCACGGTTGAAATTTTGGAAGGACAAGGAAGTTCCTTCTCAACATCCTCCAGGAACACCAGTTGCCTATTTTATGCCGGGCAATGGACTTTATACTAAGACTGGGCTGTTAAGCAGTCTCAGGGATTAGTATATGAATATTTTTAAAGATTATATTTTCAGATATATAAGCATCATTCTTAGGGCCATATTCCTGTTTTTTAGGATAAAACTTAGTAGGTGATTTTCATGCAAGTATATACCTACAGTAATCTCTGTTATGGCCTGTCTTCTATTACAATAAATTACACAATAAATCTTTATGGTTTCTCAGGTCAGTTTATTTTCTTTAAAGGAAAAAAACCCTGCAAACAAAACAAAACCAACCAATCCCTCAGCATATATGTTAAGTTTAAGGGAACACTGAAGATAAGCCTGTATTACATTTAGAGTCTTTAAAAAATATCAGGATAGTTTTTGTATAAATCAGACAGTCCTGAATTTAATGTTTGTCCTTTCATTTCTCTCATTTATGTTGTATTTGGTTGTCAGAGAATCTGGGCATGGTTGGGGTTGGGAGACATCTAAGGTGACTGTTAGAGGTGGATATTTTATCTTAGATTAGTGGTGTATAAGGAAAGGTAGGGCCATATCTCCCCGTTCACAGTCCATTATGTAGGATGACAGTAGAAGAACCACAAGGTTGTCTGGGAGCCCTGGTCACACAGTAATTGAGAATGAAAAGGTGCATACACTGAAGCCCTTCCTGATAACCATCTAGTTAGATCACTGTAGGGAGCCAGGAAGAGCATGGTTGAAGGTAAGGGATCTGCAGAGCCAGTTGAAAAACTGCAGACTCATTAGTATATTTGCATCCTTGTGTATATGTTCATGTTGCAAAGGAGTCAGTGTAGTGCGATGAAAATATTGGAGAGCAGATCAGAAGACTGGGTTTTCCTGGTCCTATTCTTCCGTGAGCATTTACACTCTCTGTGCCTCAGTTTTCACATCAGCAAATTGAACCAAGTGGACTGAGTGGTACCTGATGTTGTTTTTACTTTAAGATACTGTAGTCTATGGGTTGTCTAAAAGTCTCTAAGTAGCTTTCACAATTTTTAATGGAAATGACATGATTAATAAATTATACAAAGTTGTCTTCCCTTGTTATGTTTGGTTCAAGTTGTTTATTTTGTGGAAGTATAAATGTTATTCTGTGACTAAGATCTGATGTTTGAACTTTGTAGCCTAATGTGCTCAGTAATTTGATCCATAGCAAAGTTACATAACCCTTCCAAAGATCCGGTATTTTTATTTAGAGGATAGATTGCTGTGTATTAGAAGCGTCATATTAACAAGCCCATTCAAAGTAATGGCCTTAAGCACTAGAAACTATGTTGGCCGATCTAAATGTATAGTTAAGAATTGCTTATGTGGCTTCATGATGTATCTCAGATGGGAATAGTCCTCTTTTAGTCAGGGTACACTGCTAGTAGAATTTGCTTTTGACCATCCTAGAAATAATTTTAATTCTTAAAACTGGTTAATTTGCTCTTATCATTAAAGAAGAAAATCTTCTCCATTGAGCTTTTAAGGGAAAAAAACCCAAACTTTAATGATTTCCCAGGGGAAAAAAAATCTTCTCTTGCCTTTATAATGTATTTTTTTTTAAGATTTTATTTATTTATCTGACAGAGAGAGAGAGAGATCACAAGTAGGCAGAGAGGCAGGCAGAGAGAGATGGGGAAGTGGGCTCCCTGCCCAATGTAGGGCTCGATCCCAGGACCCTGAGATCATGACCTGAGCCAAAGGCAGAAGCTTAACCCACTGAGGACCCAGGTGCTTGCCTTTATAACGTATTTTTAAGTTTTTCCCCTTTTTAATAAATATTTCACATGCACAAAAAGAATACATAACACCTGTATATAAGACATAAAGAATGATTTTTAAAAATCTAGGTATTCCTACTCAGCTTCGGAAGTGGAATGTTCAAGTTGCCTGTGTGACCTCCCTTTACACCTGCCCTCTGCTCAGAGTTCCCAGTCTTGCATTTTGTGGTAATCACTTAGCACAAGTGATAACTAATACACTCTTGCTTTTTCCCCTCACTCTTACTTTTTTTTTTAATAGTTTTACCATAGATGTATCTATCTCTACATAATTTACTATTTACTTTTGCATGCCTTGGGAGCTCTATCTTAATGCTGTCATCTGCTGTGTAACTTCTGTGACTTGCTTTCTTCCCCCATCTCATTATATTTGTGTTATCCATATTGGTGTATGTAACTCATTTTTAAAAGATTAACATTTCCTTTATTATCTATATATTTTTCTACTTTTTATTTATTTCTGTGCCTTTCACATTTATCGGTTACGGTGCTTATATTTTTCTGTGGAGTCAAATCTGTTTTTTCCTTATTGCTTCTAGGCTTCACCATCCATATAGTGAATAATAATAATAATAATGATAGTGATAATAAGAATAATAGCAAATACTCACATACAGATGTTACTTGTTTTTTTACCATTTGTGCCAGCCGCTAGTTTAAGTATTTACTGTTTACATATATTAAATTATTTAATGATCATGGCAACTTAATCAAGGAGGTAGCATATTATCACAAGAACTCAGATATGGAGATTAGGGCCTGAGGTGCAAGGCATTCAGTGATTTGAATGACTATGATTTAAATCTTGGCCTTCTGGCTACTGAGTTTATGCTCTTAATCATTGCAGTATAGTGACTCCTATGTAGTCTTTTCTTTTAATTCTATTTTTCCCATTTAACTTTTAAGGTATTAAAGTGTTTTTGTGACTTTCAAAAAAGAATGACCCTAGTGTCATCCTTAAGTTGGTTCTCCTGCACAACACCAATTGTTTAAAGTCATGTTACAGTTTAATTTACTTCATGGTTAGACCATGACTTTTTCATGCAGGTTGTTTAAAATTCTCTGGGATTTATTATTGTTTCCCCCCTCCATTAAAAGGAAAAAGAGTATCTTTTAAAAATTATTTTTCTAAAATCTTTCAGTTTTTTACTTTGGTATGTGGTTTGGAATTGATTTCATTGATTTCTTGGGCCAGTTTCTTCATTTTTTAGATAATGGCATCCTTTTAAAAAAAATTATTTCTTGACTTTAAATGAACCACTTAATCTTCCTGAGCCTTGGATTTCCCAACTAATTTGCATTTGTTTGGTATAATTATTTCATTAACCAGACATATGTAATTGCTAATCAGAGTCTCCTTTCAGTGTAAAGTAACCAAGGACAATTGTGAAGAAAAATAATTAAATAAAGGGAAGTTCTTGAGAGTGGTTGGAAACTACTGATTTTCCCCAAGCCCTCAAATTGCAGAACAAAAAACTTCAGTATAGAGAGTAAAATCCCTTTTGACTGTAATTATCTGTGCCTTAGTTTCTTGTATAACTTTTTTCCCTAGATGGCTTAATTTCCTAATTTTATTTTTCTCTTACATTGTGAGTTTATGATGTTTTCAAGTTTTTCCAAGGTCTTGGATAATCTCTTACTATCCTTTATTTAAACATGCTGAAATTTCTTTTATCTTGTAAAATAAACAAAAGCCTACTCCACTTGCCATTATCCTCTCTGACCAAGTTGTTTTACACGTTGTTTATGTCCTTGCTGTCTTTATTTGCTGTCCATCCAAAAATATGTGTTAAGCCCATGCTACATGTCAAGCACTAACTCATCTGATCTCTGGGGATGCGGTATGAGCTAGAGAGACTAGGGACTTCCATTCTCAGTTTGCAACAGGCATGGCCTATTGTAGAAGGAGTGAGAAGACCATTTCGTGGTAGGAGAAGGAGGGAGGATGGTTAGAGTTGGGGGCAAAGAAGGTGGTGAGATCATATGGGGCTTTTAGACCACAATGAGAAGCTTAGGTATTATTCTGCATGATGGAAGCCATTAGCAGGTTTTAAGCAGTCAGTGACAAGATCTGATTTGCATTTTGAAAATAATCAGTCTGACTGCTGTGCAGAAAATGGCTTGTAGGGGCCAAATGGAAGCAGGTAAACCACTAAGGGCTAGTTTAGTTGATAATGGTTTGGACCAGAGTGCTAATGGCAGAACTGATGGACTGGATGTAGGGTCCAAGAGAATGAAAAGAACTATCCATGCTCCTCCACTGAAACTGCTTTGATTGGAGCTGTTAATGGTGTTAACGTTAAATTAAACCCAATGAACTCAATTTGGTCTCTATCTTCAGGGCATTTGATACATTGACCATTCACTTCTAGAAATGGTCTTTTCTACCAATTTGTAATATTGTTATTGTTATATGTATGATCCTAAACAAATTAATTAAATTATCTGTGCCTTAGTTTCTTCACTTGTAGAATGGCAATACTATCGTTCCTACCACATAGGTTGTTGCAATTGTTAAATGAGACAATATATGTAGATAACTTAGTTCAGTGCCTTCCACAGAGTTCATTCACAGTAAATGTTAGCTAGCAACACCCTTATCATTGTCCTAATTATCATCATCATTAGTATTCTGGGATAACACCTTCCTTGACCTCCCCCTTCTTTGGCCAGTGCTCCTTCTTGGCCTCCTTTGCTAATTCTTTCTCCTCCATCTCACCAATAAATGTTGAGTTTCTGCAGAGCTCTGACATTTTCTTTTCTCGTTTTACACATTTTCTGAGGCAATCAGAGTTACTCCATGGCTTCAGTTCCATTTGTATAAAATTAACTCCCCATACATCTACCCATAAGCCAGATCTGTTTCCTAAGTCGCAGTCCTCTGTATCACTTGCTTCTGTATTATGTCCATTTGGATGGCAGTGTCTTAGGCACCTTCAGCATGTCGAAAACTAAAGAGTTTTTTTCCTTTGCCCAAACTTAAGCCTCCCCTCGTTTCCTAACTTACTAAATGGTATTACCATTTGCACAGTTGCTTGAGCCAGAACTGAAGTCCTCCTAAATTTTTTTCTTATTCTCATGTGCTGTATCAAGCGGTGGCCTAGAATTATGTAATAGCTTCCTCGTTAGTCTCACTGCTCCTGGTCTTATGCCACCACCATCCATTTTACAGTGACTCCTCTTTCTTTTTAGGATGGTGTTCCGTATTCTTAAAACGCCTTCCAAGATTTGCTTCTGCTTATTTTGTTAGCCTCCTCATCTCCCTCCTGTACTCCTTACCTACACCTTCTAGCCCCACTCTGCTTTCCTCACCCCTGCAGGCTGTGTTCATTCTTTTTTTTTTTTTTTTAAATCTAGAAGAAATCTTTTTTTTTTTTTAAAGATTTTATTTATTTATATGATAGAGATCGCAAGTAGGCAGAAAGGCAGGCAGAGAGAGGGGGAAGCAGGCTCCCCACCGAGCAGGGAGCCTAATGCGGGACTCGATCCCAGGACCCTGAGACCATGACCTGAGCCGAAGACAGAGGCTTAACCCACTGAGCCACCCAGGTGCCCTGGCTGTGTTCATTCTTATCTCAGGGCCACGGCTTATTGCTGTCTTTGTCTGGGATACTTGTTTCTTCATTCTTGATGTGGGCCACACAATCTTATCTCTTATTCTTAACTTAAATGTTACTACCTCCAGGAAGGCTTTCTTATGCTCCCCCACCCAAACTAGACTTCTTTCCTCTGTTCTATAGGATTTTATGCCCCCTTTGTTTCTCCTGGGTCCTTACTGCACTTGCAAATAGTGTCCTCACTAATACAGAAGCTTCACAGAGGCGGGTCCATGGCCTGTTGTTCCCCATTTTGTCCCCAGCATCTGTTTCTCAGAGAGAGTAAAGGGTGAGTGCAACGTGGCTTGCCCAGTTTGGGAAGTGAGAGGCCTTGTAGCTGAGTTTCATGTGTGTCTTTGTTAATATTTTAGGGTGATAAAGGGGAAGAAGAGAAAAGTTTAGGTTTACTATAGTTTAATTTTCTGACCCCAGTGACCACAGGGTAGAGAGGGGAAAAAGCATCAGAACTGGAGGGGGCTGGAGCAAGAAGTGGCACCCTAGGGTTGAATTCTTTTCTCTGAGTGAAGTAGCACTCAGAATCTCCAGGGCAGTGCCCCTAATTTTCCATGTTTGCCTGTGTTTTTCCAAAAGCCAGCCATGGCAGTGCTTCCCCAGTCATTGGTATGCTAGGCATGAGCATTGCCTCAGAATCCATGCATAGTCTGGCTTCCAGTGCCAGAAGTGCTTGCCAGAGTTAACTCTTGGCTCCAGATACACTGTGCCAGTAAGTGCCTTCTACCTGTGACTTACCTGGTCTCTGCCTTGGCGCTGGTTCAGAATCCTGGCAGGAATCTGCTGGATTCTCTCCCACTAGCTCGCAGAACAGTGTTTGCACGTGAGATGAGTTGGGATTGGCCTTTTCCTCAATACATTCTTTCTGCACTTAGTCTAGCTGAAGTATTTCAGAGTGCGTTTATCCTGTTTCAGTTTCCGGTGTGGATGCATGTTCATTTTCCTCTATATTCTCTTTTAAAAGGTATTTATTTATATTGCCACCTTTGTTTGTGTGGTGGTGGTGGTGGTGGTGGTGTGTGTGTGGTGTGTACGTGTATGCACGTGTGCAGTCTCTATCTCCGCTTTTTAAAAATTCCCTCTATGCCATTTCTTTGTTTTGTGACTCTATATGGAGTCATTTTTTAGTAGATGCCTTTAAATCATATATCTTTTGTGTTATCATGGACATAGTTGATGACATTCCTTGTCCTCTTGTTTTATCCTCTTTTTATGATCTTTTCCCCTTAGTTTTCAGTCTTTTGCCATACGATTTCTGTGTTGAATTTGCTTTTATATTTCATAGGGATTTGACAGGTTGACATATTTTAGGTTCTGTGACCTTGAAAAAGTGTTCAAAACCATCATTGAGCCTAAACTAATCTAATTATTAAATTAAAAAAAAAAGGATACAATAGCATTTGACTCTTCTCTGCAGGAAAAGTTTTGGATTCCTTTTTTTTTTTTTTTTTCTGTTGTGCCTTTGTTAACTAAAATGGGGCTGTAGATCCACATGCTTATTGTGGAAATGTTATTTTTATATGTTCTCCCTTTAAAGGATTATTTTTATCTTTTTCATTTAATTATATAACATCTGCATTTCGTGATTACCACCATACCTTTTATACCTCAGCTTTACAATTCTTAAGGATATTTTGGTTCATAAATCATTTGGCTAGAGTCCATCCTTAAGGTCTTTTTTTCCCCCTGCATGCAGAATATATGCATGCGTATTTCTGGAGCTCTCCTGTTACCTGAAGGAATTACAGAGTGTTATAAAACATTTAGCCCTTTTTTGCAAAACAACATTTAATAAAAAGAATCCAATAAAACATAATTAGGAAGCTTCAGAATGCTTGTAGAATGACTGAAATGCAAATAAAGTGTAATTACGAAGTTAAAAAGTTGCTAGTATTCTGTTTAGAAGAAGAACCTAGGAGCAACAGAATTTATTGGCATTCAAATGACAAATTAATATCAGTCACAAGGCTAGTACTAGGATTTCAGTATCTCTGATGTTGTAGATAATTCTCAGTCATGATGCAAAATTAGTTATAAATCTGAGAACAGTTTTATTCTTTGAATGTGAGTGATATTGGCAGTTTTAGTTGAATTTCAATAATATTTTCTCTTATTGAGATGTTCAAATTAGAATTGACCAAAAGTTTACTTTGTCAGATTCCTGTTATATTAATACATTTGCCTTATGCATGCATAAAGCTAGATCACTCTATATGCTTGACTGAAACACTTGATTGCAAAACTTGAAATTTTTGTTTGTCAAAGATAATGATTTTTTTTGGCAGTCACTAAAACATAATTGCTGTAATAGAAAAATTAATCTCAAATTAATCGTAGCTGAGTTGTCTGCTAGAAAACTGCATCATTCTAACCCTGTGCAAAACTAAGCTAATTAAACCTTGCCACATATACACACACGTGCACACATACATGCACATCATGATCTCTTTCACCTGTTGTCTCTATCTCTACATGATATTTCTTGCTTTTCCTCCTTGGAAATGGCAGTAAAATTCACTAAGCAGTCTGCTAATTACTTTCAAAAACATTATTTCATTTAACCCTTCCAAAACCTAATGAAATTAGTGTTTTGATAGAGTATGTAGGTAAGGAAACTGAGGATCAGAGAGAGTAACTAATTTGCTCAAGATTTATCAGCTGAGCTAAGTGATGGAGTCAGAATTTGAACCCAGTTCTGACTCTTTCCTATATTCTACACTGCCTAGATACAACATAGGACTCTAGGCCAATGGGAGCTAGGACCTTATGCACAGAGACTGGGTCTTGGAGGTTAAAAATGAAGAGTTCATCCCTTATATGATGAGTATGTGGGTGGTGTGGTAAGGGTGGAAAAGGTGTGAGGGAAATGATCAAGAGTTGGCTATCATCAGAACATTTATTTATTTATTCAAAATATTCAAAATATACTTATTGAATGCCTGCTGGGGGTTAGTTGCTGTGTGAGATACTAGAGACAAAGTAAAGAACAAGAGAGTTCATAGAGCATATAGCATACCAGGGAGCGTTGATGACTGAAGTGTTATGCAAGTAGGAAAAGAAGCAAGCCTGGTTCCTCTTGAATGCCAGGAGAGATTGGCTGAATTTTTCCCTGTAGGTGCCAGTGAGCATGGAAACACATGAAGCAGAGTAGTGACATAGTCAAACTTGTGCAGCAGTAGGGAGGGTGGATGTGAGGGGAGTCAGGTTACAGGCAGGAAGACCAGTAAGAGGCCAATACTGTATATTAGATGAAAGGTAAAAAGAAAAGGATCTATTTGAGCAGTATCTTGGAAATAAATCTGGCAGCACGTAGTGTCAATTGGATATGAATGCTTAAAGTAGAACGTGACTGGGGATGACTCCCAGGTTTGAAGTTTAGTGGCTGGGAGTAGTTTTTAACAGGAACAGGAATACAGAAAGAATAACAAATTAGTAAAGAAAGAAACAAATTGAGCTTGCCAGTTATAAATTGGTAAAGAGACAAATTAATAGTTTGAGACACATGTGGGATACCCAAATTCTTCTTCTTCTCCCTTTTATTTATTTATTTTACGCGGGGCTTGAACTCATTTCTGTGAGATTGAGACCTGAGCTGAGGTCAGGAGTCCAACTCTTAACCAACTGAGCCAGCCACGCACCCCCCAGACTTTTTTTTAAAAGATGATTTAATCACCTAAAATTAATTTTAAAAAACCCACTAAGGGACAAAGTAGAACATTTTACAAATTATTTTATTTCTTTCACTAGATGATCACATTCATGGCTTCGTTTCTCTCCCAAAGGATAGTTGATGGAGGCTATTAAAGATTTATCTTTCAGTGTAATAGGACTTCATTTTCATAAAATTTTCCTTTATCTACTCCATCAGATTCAAACCATAACTCATACGATCATGAGAATTTTATTTCATAATTTTTGTACTTCCTGCAATAGAAAGTAAACTTGGAGGGAGGAATGCTAAAATTTTAGTACAAGAGCAAATATTTATTTGCAGTTTCCAGTGCTAACACTTTCTGTTTTCCTGGAATGGTGGCAAAGTTCTAACTTAGAACATTTGAAACATGGTTTAAGGACACATATTTTTAGGCATTATATTCAACTCATTAAAAATAGTCTTGTAGTGATAGATATAGATACTGTAGTTTATAGTCCCAGGCGTAGGGTTTAGTCAGCCTACATTAGCAAGTTTTTCTTTAGATGAAATGGTCTGTTGAAGCATTCCATCTTTTTTGCATGTATAAACTTTATTTTTATGAAAAACCTGTACATAGTTCTTGGTACATGGGAACTTAAGATGAAAAGCAGCCGCCTTCAACTCCACCCCTCCCCATCTCTGTCTTACTCTTCTGGAGTAATGTTTTTAAATCAAGCTGGTAGTTCCCTAATTTTAGTCAATATAGTTTTAGCACTACTTCTTGATTCATCTATTTTATACGGTATCAGTCATGAAAAGTAAGGATGTATCTTGGCTCTTTCTTCTCTAGTCTGTCTACCACTGTTTACTGTTCTATATTGACTTTAAAATTTCCCTATTGTTCACTTTTGTAACAATAAATAATATATTTGCTCATCAGCTTTTGATAGGCGACGTGCCAAGCAGTTGTGACACAGATTCCAAGGAGAGTGACTTAAATAAACAGCAGTTTATTTTTCTCCCACAGTAGCCCACTGTAGGTGATAGACCACAGTTGGATGGATTGGTGAATAGCTTTGCTTCATGACCTGTTGAGTCTGCCTTCCCCCTCAAGTAGCTTCCATCTCAGGGTCCAGGCATGCTGCTACAGTTGTTGCTGTTCCCCAGAGCAAGGGCATGGCTGGGCTGAAGTAGTGACTTTGTCTCTAAAGGAGGAGATTCGATCTTATATTCCATTGGCTCAAACTGAGTATCCTGGTCTCAGGCAAGGGAGACTGAGAAATGTAGCTGTGTATTCAGCTGAAATTTCAGAGGGTTCTCTTACTAACACAAAGAAGGAAGAATGAATCCCAAGGGTCAATTAGCATTTTCTAGTCTAGTGTATCTCCTGACTACTTTATGAGATGAGGGTCCTGGTACTCGTACCCCTTCCTCTACCTTTTTTTCTGGCCTTCTCTACATTTCGTTAGCTACATAACTTTTCTTTTTTCTTTTAAAATGTGATGTTACTAGTGTTTACCTTCTCTTCTGAAACCACATCCAAATCTCTGCATATAGGTGATCTTTAAAAGTGTATATTGTTAATTCCATACCTGTTGTTCACTTATTATTTACTTCCAGATCAAAAAAGTGATCTATTGCTGTAGTTCCTTCTCCTTAGATCCAATGATCTCTGTTCCAAGGGAAAGGATATATATTTTTCTAGCATCATGGCAAATGGATTTTTTTAAAATTTTTTCATAGATTGATTAAAGTCAGGGGACTATATTTCTAAGGTCTGCATCTGGGCACAGACCTATTTATTCAGTAAGAGAAGCAGCACTGAAAAGGGAGCTTTCAGTCATTTCAGGAAATGAGATCTTCATATTCATTTTATTGTGGAACTACAGGAACTACTCAGTTTTATAGCTGAGTGAAAGCTTTATTCTTGAAGAGTTGGGGCCCGTTTGTTATCTCCAGGTGATCCAGGGTGAAGTAGATCTTTCCTAGCCTTTAATATCTGAATATGAGAGGAGAGCCATGTTTTCTGACCAAGGTGAGAATATCTTTGGGGTATTTAGGGATGAGAGAGATTCTGGGCTTTTCAAGATGGTCTCATTGTCTTTGACATTGGATTTCTCATCTTTCCAGACCCTGTTATTTTCCCAAACAGGGACAGCAGTCTGGAACGCAAAAGTTCCTGCCCTTGGGAAATTTTTCTGTGGTAGAAGAGATTTAACACAGACTTCAGTTCAAATCCTGGCTCGATCATTTACTGACCTTATGACCTCAAACAAATTGTTCTCTGAATCCGAGATTCTGCTGGAACACATAATCCCCAAATCCCAATGGCTTAAAACACTGAAGGTTTATTTCTTGCTTGTATTGCATGTTCATTGTCAGTTGGGGGACTCTGCCCCATGTCTTCTTACTCCAGGATCATGGTTAATAGAGCAGCCAACATCCAATTATAGAACATTGCTGGTCACTGTTGGAGAGAGAAAGAAAGTTCTGGAGAGTCTCACAGTAACAATTAAGTACAGTGGCTTAGAAGTGACACACATTATCATTTATGTTCACAACTTATTGCCCAAAACCAATGACATGTGGTCTCACTCAATCACAGGGGCCAGGAAGTGCATTGCTAACTTGCCTGAAAAACAGAGAGCCAGAAATGTTGGGCAAATAGGACTAATCTGTGACATGTAGGAATGCTCCCTCAGGGTCGATAAGAGGATGGATGTATACCCACTTACAAAATCACCTAGTACAGGGGCTCAAAAATGATTACCATTAATAGTAATATCAAGTAAGATGTATGCATGCAAAATAGTTGAATAATATTTTAAAATGCCACTAAAGATTCTTTCTTGTAAGCTACTATTATTACGATGTTTATGAAAGTGCCTGTAAATTAGGACACTGTGCAAATGCAAGCTGATGTTATGCAGTAGACGTTAGAAGATGCAGCATTAGACAACATCTTCAGGGTTGGAGCTAGAGCTTTACGTGGTTGAAGTTGTAAGAGTAGGTGAGATCTGTAAGAAAGAGATTCGACCATGAGGAATACAGAGGGCACTGAAGAGATATGTCTGGAGCAAAATCTGTTTGAAAATCAAAAGCAAATACAATGTGAGATACAGAAGTGATTTCCAGAAAGGGAGGAAGAAAATGATGCTGTGTAGTATCATAGAAAAAGTCAAATGGAGAATGTTTTCTTTTTTTTTTTAATAATTTTTAAAAAAATTTATTTGAGAGAGATCACAAGTAGGTAGAGGCAGGCAGAGAGAGAGGGGAGGCAGGCTCCCTGCTGAACAGAGAGCCCTATGTGGGGCTTGATCCCAGAACCCTGGGATCATGACCTGAGCCGAAGGCAGAGGCGTTAACCCACTGAGCCACCCAGGTGCCCCGAGAATGTTTTCAATAAAGAAGGGCAACTATATAAAATGTCATAGGGCAACAATGACGTTCAGTTCTGCAAATTCCATGGGTGGGTATTAACAAATAACCAGTAGAGAATGTTACTTAAGAGAGGAATAATAGTATTAATTTAGAGGTGACTGTGTGCCACGTTCTCCTGTAGTAGCAGGCTTGCAAGGAAGCTGTTCCATGTTTACAGCTGAGATTTTCAAAGCTCAGAGCAAAACTTCACATGAAACCTAACTAGTCAGTGAGAAAGTTTGGATTTGAACTCACGTACTAGAAAAGCAAAACAAAACTGTACTGTGTAAACACAACAAAATGAAACAGTCATACTGAAAAATTCTGAAGGCATTTTTTGTGGTAATCAAAAATGATTTACGTGGGTTTTGCTTTCTTGTTGGCACTTTTTAAATATTAAGAAAGACTGTTTAGATGAAACACGTATATAATGTAGAGGCTATGAGCTGTGAAATCAATGTACATTTTAGAAGAAAAAGATTTGTGTTTTATATTGGAGATAGAAGTCATAAAATATTACTGTGAGAATGAACAAATCCCTGTATTTATTTATTTATTTAAAGATTTTATTTATTTATTTGACAGAGAGAGAGACACACATTGAGAGAGAGAACACAAGCATGGGGAGTTGGAGAGGGAGAAGCAGGCTTCCCACCAAGCAGGAAGCCAGAGGCGGGGCTCCATCCCAGGACCCTAGGATCATGGCCTGAGCTGAAGGCAGACGCTTAACGCTAAACCATTGAGCCACCCAGGCGCCCCAAATCCCTGTATTTAACTAGGTGCTTTTCAAAACAGGAATCCTGAAAAAAAATAGCATTTAGTAAAGTTACAATTAGCATCAGAAGGTGGACTTTTGTCCATAATTCTATTTTAACTATACTGTTAGTATACCCTAATTGACACAGTGTAACCTTTGCATTGTCAGTATTAGGTGCAATTCTTTATGTCCTTTTTCTTACTTTTTATGTGAATTGAATAATAGAGAAAATATAGATGCTGCAGTTTGTAGACAAGAGGGATTTTAGCCTAATATTTTCTCCAGTTGGCTGTCTGACCTTTGGTAAGTCTCTTTATCTCTGTTTTGCTGTTTACGGAATAAGAGGTTTGGATCAGTTCATTGTTTCTCCCACTTTTTTTTTCCACTGAGATACACATGATGGGTGATATTTCATGAACAACATACTCACAGTCATACGGCAGATTGTGATTATAGACTTGAGGAACAGATGGTCTAGGCTGCACTTCCCTGGTGTGAGTTCTAACTCTACTCTTCTCTCTCCCACTCAAGAATTCATGTCAGAGGGGCGCCTGGGTGGCTCAGTGGGTTAAGCCGCTGCTTTCGGCTCAGGTCATGATCTCAGGGTCCTGGGATCGAGCCCCGCATCGGGCTCTCTGCTCAGCAGGGCCTGCTTCCTCCTCTCTCTCTGCCTGCCTCTCTGCCTGCTTGTGATTTCTCTCTGTCAAATAAATAAATAAAATCTTTAAAAAAAAAAAAAAAAAGAATTCATGTCAGAAAACAAAATGAGGGTGACATTGTTAAAGAGATAGCTCTAAATACATCCTAGTTGTTTTCTTAAAAACCTTATTTTCATACTTTGATATCTAAAGTTTTAATTTTTAATAAATTACGTGTGAAACACCTCATAAATAATATTTTACTTGTGGTGGGTGATGATTTCATGTTCAAAATTTGATGTATTAGGTGTTCTCCAAAGAATTTTTTTCCAGTTCTAAATCTATTTAATGATACAATTCTGTTACCCTCAAGCATTTCCAAAAGGTCTAGTACTTTGGCAGGCTTTTATTAGTAGAAATCACATGAATTAATAATGCCATGTATATGATATAGGTTGAAAAATGTTGAATTATCAACAAGTTAATTTTCCTTTTCTAGATAGCAGTAATTTAAAATTTGTTTTCTTTTCCCTTAGTAGGACATAGACTTTTGTGTATTTCAAAGATTGGTGGTGAGAAAATTGGGTTGTAGCACCCTGATCATTACTTTCAGAAATCTGTCATGACTATCCTCTTCCCTTTGATAAAATAGTTTAAAATTTTGCATTTGTCCACAGACTAGAAGAAATAGAAAATTTACTAATTATCTCGAGAAGTAGTAAGAAGTCTAAAGAGACTACTGATACTATTTTCTAGCCATGTGTTGTTTCTTAAACATTATGGGATGAATTATACATGTATTTCTCTGTTCATGTTCATATATTCCACAAATATTTATTGACTATTTACTGTGCTGTTGCCCAGCAATGTGCCAGACTAGCGGTTCTTAAAGTGTGGGCTGATGACCCTTGGAGTCTCTGAGACCCTTTCAAGGGAATCACAAAGTGAAAACTGTTTTCATACTAAGATGTTATTTTCCTTTTTCATTGTGTTGACATTTGCAGTGATGTTAGAAAAGCAGAAGTGGGTAACACTGCTGGTGTCTTACTGTGAATCAAGGTGGTGGCAACAAACTTTATTAATAGTCATTCTATTCTTTATTAACATACACATGGAGGGAAAAGCCATTTTCACATAAGAATGTCCTTGATGAAGTAGTAACATTTATATTAATTTAATTAAATCTTGACCTTCAGTACATATCTTTGTAACATTCTGTGTGAAGTAAGGGAAATACACTTTTATAAAGGGCTTCTACATACCAAAGAACAGTGGTTGTCTCCAGGCAAAGCGCTTGTGTAGTTGTTTGAAACACAATTTTACTTGACGGAATGACCAACAGACAAACTGTGGTTGTTTAGACTTGGATATTTGGCATGCATTTTCTTAATAAATGAAGTGATTCTTTCACTTTAAGGAAAACAGTTGTCAATATTAGTTGGCAATGGTAAATTCGAGCTTGCAAGGTAAAAAATAAAATTTTGGAAAACTTATGTTTACCTCTGTGAGCTTGTTTGACAGCTTCTCAGTACTTAAAGACTCTTCTGGTGAAATCAGTGGTGATATTAATGAATATGATTTTTGATATTGATAATGAAATTTTGATTGATATTGATAATGAAATGTGTCAACTTATGAAAGATCTGCATAACCCAGTAAACCAATATTTTTTAAGTGAACATTGCATGATGTTACAAAATCATGCGGTCAGAGGATCCTTTCAAAATGCAAGATAGAAAAAGAAATGAAATATTGGCATTTGCGACGACATGGATGGGACTAGAGGGTATTATGCTGAGTGAAATAAGTCAGTCAGAGAAAGACGAGTATCATATGATCTCGCTGATATGAGGAAGTTGAAAGGAAAAAATGAAACAAGATGGGTTCAGGAGGGAGACAAACCATAAGAGACTCTTAATTTCACAAAACAAACTGAGGGTTGGGGTAGGGGGGAGAGGGTGGTTGGGTTATGGACATTGGGGAAGGTATGTGCTATGGTGAGTGCTGTGAAGTATGTAAACCTGACGATTCACAGACCTGTACCCCTGGGGCTAATAATACATTATATGTTAATAAAAAATTAAAAACAAAAGCAAAATGCAAGATAGAGCATTAAGTTTTAATGTAATTGTATGAAACTTTTATTGATAATAGTTTCAGACTATCATTTGCTGAGTTTTGATGTAGTATCAAAGAAAAATATCTACAATTCTCTGAAAAACTTACTAAAATATTCCTCCCTTTTCTAACAACATACCTGAGGCAAGATTTTATTCGTGTATATAGTTAAACCAAAAAAACATATCACAACAGATTGAATGCAGAAGTAGACATGAGAATTCAGTTGTTTTTTGTTAAGCCAGTTATAAAAGAGATTTGCAAAAATAAAAATTCATGGTTTGGATAATGCAGTTATTTTTCACTAAAAATGTCACTTAAAATATATTTTTTAGTTGTTGTTTTTAATGGAATAAGCAAATATTTTAAAAAATCACTCTTTTAATTTTCGATATAGTAAATATTGATAGGTATAACCATATAAACAAAAGACCTCTTGAGTCCTTGATAGTTTTTAGGAGTGTAAAGAGATCCTGAGATCAAAAGTTTAAAAATGGCTAACCCCAGATATAAGATATATAGATATATTTTTTAAATTTATTTAAGCAGCTTTTTTTAGTTCCCAACACCCCCATATCCCTGCCACTCCCTCTCCCAAAGTTGGAAGGCAGCTGTGCTCACCACTATACCACCAACGCCCTCCCCCAAAGTTGGAAGCAATATTACTTTCCCTGGGGGCACCTGGGTGGCTCAGTGGGTTAAAGCCTCTGCCTTTGGCTTAGGTCATGATCCCAGGATCCTGGGATTGAGCCCCACATCAGGCTCTCTGCTCAGCAGGGAGCCTGCTTCCACTTCTCTCTCTGCCTGCCTCTCTGCCTACTTGTGATCTCTGTCTGTCAAATAAATAAATAAAATATTAAAAAAAAATATATATATATATTTTTTCCCTGCAGTTCCATGTATTTTATTTCCCCCTGTTAAGGTATTTAGGACATGTGTTATGTTTCCATCTAGGCTAGTACATTTTTTGAGAGCACAGACTATATCTTACATCTCTGCATATTCATTTCCTTTTAACACATTGTTTTCCATAGGAACTTATGCACATGAACTGAGTAACTTTTATAAATTCCTTATCTTAAAAGTGTGATCTCTAAACGGTTTGGAAGATTGATTTAGATTTCTGAGTAACCAGAATTCTGGCTGTTTCTTATGACAAATACAAACAGATCTTTGCTTAACAAAAGGGATGCCCAGTTCTAGTTAATGGCCTGTTGGTTGAAAGAAGTAAATGACTGAACAATTCATTCCACAAACAGTAGCTAAACATAAACTGTACTAGGCACTGTGCTGATAAGAACAATATTTTTACAGAACTTTATAGTAGACATTTAGATTAGCAATTCCCAAATGCTGGCCCATGATGAAGTTTCTTCTTTTCATAATGAAATGAGAAAGACAACAATAATGAAAAATAATTTCCACATGAAACTAAATATATTCTATTCAGAAGATTGTTTTCCTCGTTCTTGGTGTTAACAGCCTTTCTTTTCTGATACTATGGTGAGATTAGGGTTTGGAACTTTGTTTTTATTTTGTCCTTCTTTGACAAAATTCAAATTTGTCAGCTCTCTGTTGACCCCAGTGGTTATCAGGGGATATTTTACTGGCCTGTGGAAAACCACTGATGTAGACATTCCTTTGGCATTTATTGGAAAGAGACATTTGACCTTTAGGTTTGACACTTTAAATCCACTAGGACAATCAGCTCATTTTTTTCTGGAGCTGATGAACAACTTTGTGAGTTCTCTGGATTCCCTGTTTATACTATCTTTCTTTGGCAGTTTATTGTTTAACTGCAAGGAAAAAGTAAAAGGAAATAAAAATAAACTCAAACCAAAAAACCAACAAACTAATTTTAGCCAACTTTTTGGAGGGCAGTTTTGGGAGGAAAATAGATGGAGAAATATTTTTTTTTTTTTTTTTTTTTACCAAAATAGAGCATTTGAATTATCTTTGGATCTCAAGTCAGATTGCATTTTCTACTTCCTACTTCTTTATAGGAACTGCTAATTCCTGTGAAAGAACCACCCAGTTTTAATTCAAATTATCATCTTTAAGCACCATTAGCAGTTGAGATGGCAGAGAAGTCAAGGTGGGAAATGGTGATCCATGGAATCAGTCATGGATGTAGTCATTCTCTCACTCAGTACATCATGGCTGTTGGGCGCCAGGTACTGGGATACAAAGATGAGAAAGAGACCATCCTTCTGCTTAGGAACTGTATAATCTAGAAGAGGAAGACAGAGACATAAGCAATCAGTGCCCTGAAAATTGTTGTAAGGGATGTGATCCCTTACATGCTTGGTCCCTCAGTGGGGACCAGAATGGGAGAGGTTAGGAGTGGCAACAAGGAGAGTAAAGATATGGAATGAAGAGAGATGTGGAGGTTTTTCTATGGTCAAAATCATTTGAGAGGCACCAGTTGAGACAAGTTAAGCAAGTATTTAATAGAAAGCCTCTTGGATTCTTTTTATTGGGTAACATTTCCACAACTAGTTGACTACAGACTTGTTTGAAAGTGTATCTCCTGTTTCCCAGAACAGAGGTTGGGAAACCCTGAAATATGCATTGGAGAATCATCAAAAAGTTTTAATCAGAAAATTAGACAATTATGTATTCTAATTCTTTTAAAAAATATTTTATTTATTTATTTGACACAGAGAGAGGGAAACAAGGAGGGAGAGTGGGAGAGGGAGAAGGAGGCTCCCCACAGAGCAGGGAGCCCGATTTGGGACTCCATCCCAGGATCCTGGATCATGACCTGAGCCGAAGGCAGATGCCTAACCTACTGAGCCACCAAGGTATAATTCTGTTCTTAATACATAGTGTGTTACTGCTCATTAGGTCTTGTTTAGCCAGGGTTTTAAAACACCAAATTATTTCCAAAATGATGTGTTGGATATTCTGGGAAATTAGAAAGATGTATAGGACATGTGTCTGGCATTAAAAACATAACATGTTGATTATTTATAAATGTTATTCTGCCATGTGGAATACCAAAGACAATACAAAAGTGAGGAAGTTGGGGACAAACTCAGAGAATTAGAGATTTGCTGAGTGGTCCTCACTCAGTGCTAATTTCCACAGGGTGTTTAATGCTAATTCTTTCCTCAAAGATTATCAGCCCTCAGATGCATGTGCTTCTCTTGCCTCTTTTTGGACTGGATTGTTTCTGGCTGGGGTCCTCACCCCGTGGCTCAGGGAGTATAAAAAGAAGAAAACTGCCAAACTAAAACTTCAGTTTTTTTTAGTGGGGGGGGGGGTGCATGGCGGGTGTATGTAGCTATTGGCTTTTTTGGCCTCAAAAGTACTATATTATCAACATATTGAAGCTTTGGTATAGTCAAGGGAAGTCAATTCTAGGCATGTTTTGGAGATGTCCTAAAGGTGTGTCCAAGAAGTTGAGAGAAAAATTTTGAAAGTGAAAGAAAAAAGGGGAAGTTGCATCTGGTGGAACAGAGAGAGCAAATGCAGAAATCTGAGAATGTCTCAGACTGTGTTCTTCCCTAATGCCTTACTTGTTTCACTCAGTGTTAAGAGAGAGAATCTTTAAATATTCTTCTTGAATTGATTGAATCCTTATGAAATGTTTATTGTCAGTCACATTATCTAGTAGGGACCCATAGAGTCAGAGGATTTAGAGTGAGCTGGTCCAGCCTCAGGCTCTTCATTGCCAGTTGTGTCATGGTCAAGAGCACTGGTCCTGGAGCTCCATGGCTTGTGTTCAAACCTGCTAAAGCATTCAGTCCAGTTAAGTAAGGGCCCTGGGCCTCAGTGGCTCTAGGATTTTAGTCAAGTTACTTGACCTTCCTATACCTCAGTCTCTGCATCTAAAAATGGAAAATGATGTATGCATCTCATAAGACCCCTGGGCTTTAAAGAGCTAATAAACTGAAGTGCTTAGAATAGTGCCTGCCACATGCTAAGGGTTTCATCAACGATTATCCTTAGGAAATCTTTATCTTACCATTTTTGTTAGGGTGATAATTTACTGTGGAAATTCATCAAAGAGTAGCAAGCTTTGTGGCTTCAAAAAGATTCTGTCTTCGGAGACTCTAAATAGGATTGGGTGTAAACCAACTGTTAGAAATACCTAATTCATATAATTTTAAAATATAGTAAATATTTGTACATGTCAATAGCTAATAATAGCTAACATTTGCTGAGCATATACTATGTGCAAGGAGTTGTTCCAAGTGCTTTTTACCAATTCGTTTATTTTGAAGTTGAGGGAACTGAGGCACTGAGGGGGTAAGCAGTTTGTCCAAGGTAACACAACTAGTTAGGGGAGGGCCAACATTCCCACCCAAGGCATCTGACCCCAGAGCTCACACACATCCACTGCGATGGCCCGTCTTTTGTCCAAATGTGTTCTGTATTTTAGATCACTTTGTCAAAATGTTTAATTTCATTTACTGCAAACATATATGGAAAACATTAAAAATTGTGTTAAATCATTTCATCATAAAGATGTTTCTTTTTCTCTTCTAGAGAGGGTTGCTCTTGGCATCACATGTTAGAACCATATTAATAACTATGATTCTTTTGTTCCATTGATGTATACGATCGTGAGTTGGATTTCACCAAGGTATCCAGATGCATGTGTCCATTTTTTAGAACGGGTTTTCACTTTACATTTTAATGATGACATATTTTCAGAATAGTGTGTAAGTAATGTCACTTTACATGCATTTTGCAAAATTAGCTATTTTTTCTGCTATCATGAGGATTAAGGCATTTAAAAAAAAATATGGTACCCTACCCTGTGAAATGTGTGCTTTGTAGGATTTTAAATTGGAGAACATTGTAATGAATCATGCTTTTTGCATTCTTCAGTATAAAAAGACTAGACTGCTCTAAAAGTTACATTTTAGTTCTGCACTTTCTTGGCGCCAACTAAGGTAACACTTTATGGGTTCTCTTTTAAAGAAAATTGGGCAAAACTGATTCGCCACTAGATGGAGCCCTGGCTATTTGGGTAGCAATAAATGCAAGAGCCTGGACATTAAATCACGCAGTCACATCATGCTGGAGGGCTGAGGGGCTCTGGTATTCGAGGCCCTCAGCTTTTAATTGTAGAATGCATCTTTGTTCTTTGCCTGACCTGCAGAGTGACATCACTCCCTTTCTTCCTGTGCGCTGGCTTTGACACAAGCCAGATGGCTGAGGCCATCGGTAGGCGCGCAGGCCGCCTGGTACAGCAGTTGATGAAACAGAATAGGAAGACGTTTTATGGTCAGCTCTGGGAACACAATGAGGCTGCAGCTTTGCTAAGTAATTACATTTATCGTGCACACTTTATTCCTCTCAGAGAAGGTCACAAGGAAAAAAAATACATTTTTATTTATAGTGTTGTGAGGTATAGACCTTTGATCTTTTATTAGTCAGTAGTCTGCTCCAAAGGAATGCTCTTTTCCCTGCTCTGCAGTCACTCGTGAAAATGACATGTTTATTTATGTTTAATGGTTCTTTTCAGCTGTGCATTGTGATACTTACCTTCCCTCTTCCTCCCTTTTGTCTCCAGTTAGTAACACAAAAATGTTTTAATTTTGTAGTGAGTTTAGTTTGGAGAAGTCAGAGTTCAGGTATGTTAATACAAGCCGATTTCTGTCAGATATACTCCAGAATGATTTGGTAAAATATATTACTGTTTATTATGTGTTGTTCTTCAAGGATGTCAGAAGAGACCAGGAACAGACTTTTATTCTGGGGGGATGAGGGCCAGGAAATGAATAAGACATTCATTTTACATCCATTTTTGGACATGTAGTGGTTACAGTCACTTATAATGCCAATTTAAAATAAGTTATTAAAAGTTAGTACTAGTCTAGTTTTTTCCATCTCCATTTGAAGTTAATCTTTAGCAATTGAAAGGTTGTACAAAACTTTAAGAAAATCATGACTGAGCTTTTCTCTGAAGTTTAACACTCATACAATTTTGAGATTCTTCCACATAGATTTATTTCCAAAACCTTTACAAATATTTTTACCCTTTTTAAGGTTAGGTTGTAAATATTATTCACAGAATTAACCTTGAAATTATAAATGATAAAATCAAATGAAAATTCATATTTGCTATGCTTTGCTCAAACTTAACACTTTCTAAAGTGAAGTTTCCTAGTTGTCTGTAGGTAATTTGGTTCTCTATTTAAAAAAGAAAGAAAAGAAAAAAAGAAACTCTAACAAAGGCATCTCTTAATCTTCTAGTATTTTACAATCTTCTCCAGGGAGGGAGATTTACAAATAATTGCTGGAAGGAGGCAGCATGGTATAAGGAAAGAAGAGAGCTTTGCAGTGAGATATAACAGGGTTTTCTAATCCTTTTTCCACTGGTTATTTGCTTTGTGCCCTTGGACCTTTGAGCCTCGATTTCCTCACATATTATTGGGGGATAAAACGTACCTCCTAGGTTTATTGTAAGAATTAAATGATACAATGTGTATATTGGGCCCCAGACAGTTCCTATCACATGGTACGAACTCACTCCATAAATGCTAATTCTTTTCAAATGTTTCAAACTTCGTCTCTTTTCTGACCTCTTGCAAAATGTGTTCACAGATTACACTTTTATATTGTGTGTATTTTATTCATAAGATATAAATAAGTCTGGGTTGAAAGTAAGCTCACCATCTGAAAAATAGGCATTTGAAATTTATTACCACCATGTATATGGGTTCAGTTCCAGATAAAACCGTAACCATCAATTGTGCAATGAATGTGTTTAACATTTGTGATGTTTTAATTGGTTTTTGTTTTCTTTTTTCTCCTACTCAGCTCTTGCCCCTGTTCTTTGCCTCTCGTTCTGTTGGTGAAGATATCACAGTGATGTCTGCATTCAACCTGCTGCATTTGGTGACAAAGAGCCAGCCAGTAGCCCTGCGAGCCTGTGGGCTTCCCTCAGGTTGCTGCTTCTTGTCCTGTACCTAGTGAGGGCACTAGTCTGGGTGGGTGTTTCTGCTGCAGGAAATGATACACCAGAATGCTTTGCTAAATTCCGTTTTCTTTCACTTGGGCCCTAATTTGAAGACGGAAATTGGTTATAAATCACCACTCTACTTTGAGTAACATTCATTTCCACAATCCTTATAACCCTTGGAAACATTGTCCAGTTTCTTTGCTCAGTCTATAATTGTCACTAATATTTCACGATATCTTCTTGTTCTTTAATGCACACTACACATCTGAAAATCATAACATTCATAAGAGGCTAGCAGTCTTCATAAGAAACTGCCCCAAATCACACAAACAGGATATTCGTCTTGTTCAAGGAGAATGAAAATTCTTTTCATTCCACATGTGGCCGTTACTTTGGGAAAGGAAAAATGAAAATGAACAACTTTAGTATAATAAAGTTACTTATTTATTTTAGTTAAAAAGAAATGATGTTCTCCTTAACAATGATGAAATAACAACAAAATCAGCTTGTGTCAACTGGTTCTTAATTTAGAACCACTATAGTTTTAAAAAACGTGATTCTAAGCATGTACACAAGTGGAGCATGCAAGTCCAAAATTTCAGTGTATGCCTATAGCATAAATTTAATATTTTAATTTTATTATGAAAATCACAATGGCCAGATATTTTCTGTGAACATTTTTTCAATATTATTTATATTTTCTGTTAATGTACATATCTCTGTTACTGTCTTGTATAGAGAATTTAATTCCAACTCATTAAACACTCATTGAATATTAACCGTGTGTGCCAGGCATTGTGGGAAGCAGTGAGGATACAATGATAAACAAGGTCAAGCCGATTTCTTTCACTAGCTCAAGGTGGAAATGACATTGTGTGAGGACCTTTGAACCTTATGGTGATAGGACTAAATAAAAGATATTTATGCCTGGGATGTTAGGGGAACTCAAAGAAAGAACCCACAGAAGCTCTTGGGTTAGGGGCAAAATTTTTGTAAAGGAGGGAAGGTCTCTGAGGTTTAAAGGAGGACTTCACAGAGGATGTAGTTTTTAAGCAGAATCTCAGTCTATGAACATCAGTTAGCCAAAAAATGGAAAGGACAATTCTAGGATATGGAGTAGCATGGGCAAGATGTAAAGGCCTGAAAGAGCAAGGTATGTTCTGTGAGATGCAGGTTATTTCATACGGATAGCTTGGGTGGATGACGGCAATTGCAAGAGGTGAGGAAGGAAGGTAGCCAAGTCATGAAGTGCCTCTTATGATGTTTTAAGGAATTTAAGTCTTGGGGAAGGGATGAGGGGGAAATAACATGACTTGATTTGCATTTGATAGGGATTCTTGATTTAGTATGGTGGAAGGTCAATGTTGGTTCCAGATGTTTCTATGAGATGACTAGGATGGCAACTTGATTTGAAGGGTAGCTAAGGCCTTTTTCTTGAAGCTGTATTTGAGTAGTAAATGTCTGTTTATTTAAAAATAGATTTTATGTCTATTTATGATGACTTGAGAGGCTCATGAAGCTTAATTCATGCCTCTTGCGTTTCTTTTGCCTCTCTGAGCTAGCCATGCCCTTGCAGTGCCCCAGCAGAGAACATTAAAGGAGTTTGAGGTGGGAGGGACTCATGAAATGCTGAGTCTTAGCAGTGGTCATAACAGTTGGTTTGGAAAGAAGGGAGATGGGGGCACCTGGGTTGCTCAGTGAGTTAAGCACCCAATCCTCGATTTTAGATCAGGTCATGATCGCAGGGTCTTGAGATTGAGCCCCTTGTTGGGCTCCATGCTGGGTGTAGAGTCCACTTGGGATTCTCTCTTTTCCCTCTCCCTGTGCCTCTCCCCTGCTCACTCTCTCTCTCTCTCTCTAAAAAAACAAAAAACAAAAACAAACAAAAAAACCCCAAACCAAACAAAACAAAAAGAGGGGAGATGGATTTGAGAGATTTTTAGGTTGTAGAACTGATAAGGTTTACCTGCTGAATTGTATATGAGCTTGAGGGAGAACATCAATCAATGTAGTCCCTGTGTCATGTGGAACTTTTTCCTAAGTATATACTATATATGACAGTGGGAATATGAAAGTTATTTAGTTTATACATAATTACCATGTTTTCCACTGAAAAAATCCCCAAAGTGTAAGAACACCAGTAGTGTTCTGTAACATGAGTGTTCTCTACACAGAGGAGCCTAAATATTTGTGGTGACAACTTATTAATAAATAAATTAATTAATGGTATATTCCTTGAGATATTAGAATCATGAAATTGAAGGATTTTATAACGAAATTGTTTAATTGAGCTATAAGTATCTTTAAATTTTGATATCAAATGATTCAAAGATACATTCAACAAAGCTGATAATTCCTAAGCAATAACCATTACCACATAGTGCTTAAGAACACAAATTCTGGGATTTGACAGAATTTGAAGTCTGATTTTGCTACTTAACTAGCTGTGAACCTTGGTGTCCTTGTTTGTAAGATGGGAGTTCATAATAGTACTCACCTGGAGGGTAGCTGTGGGGGTGAAATATATTAGGATGTGAAAAGTGCGTAGAACCATAGCAAGGATTTAGCAAGTCACCATCTGTAACTATCACTGAGTTCCCTATAGATTTCTTTTTCTTTCTTTCTTCCTTTCTTTCTTTCTTTCTTTCTTTCTTTCTTTCTTTCTTTCTTTCTTTCCTTTCTTCTATCTATCGTCTTTGTATTTTTATAGTACAATAGACTTTTAAGAACATATAAATATGTCCTATCTTTCATTTAACTATTTTCACTTTAATAAGAACCATAAATGCACTTTCTGATTGAGAAATAATCCTCTCAATCCGTTGTTTTTTATCTCTTTCTTTTACTTATACATCTTGCCTAACCAGAATTCAAGTCCTATAAATATACATGTTTCTTTTATTCTTACTATCCAGTACTGATGGAAGCCAAAGTGTCTTTCTGGCTTGCAGATCCATTTTAATTTGATAGATGAATTGGCCAGAATAGTTTTCCATAATGCCGTAGTCATTCAAGCACCACTTTTTAAAGCATTTTGAAAGTCAGTCTTTCTAGCATTTACGTACTTTACAATTTGAATATTAGTAAAATCGTTACCATCCATTTCTCTAACAGAATTGTATTCTTAGAAATACAGGAATGTTGAAGAAATTAAGTTCAACAGGAATGAAACAAACTATATTTTGAAAAATAAAAGTGAAGTTGAAGTGGGATTGCTAGTTCCTATTACTTTGTATTAGTAGGGAGGGAAGAGGTCAAAACTGGAGATGTAGGAAATTAAGGTGAAAGTCTGGAGTCTTGCTTTAATTTATTGTTCCCTGGTCAAAACCCATTACAACAAAAATCTCTGTAAATCAAAAAGATTTCTGCTCCCTTAGCCAATACCCTGCTAATTTCAGATATTATTCAATACAAAATAATTCCAGAACCAAAAAATAATTGGGACAGACTCTTAAAATTGATTATAACTGGATTAATCTGAATGGAGGCCATATCCTAAAAGGGTGACCTATCATTTTTCAGCTTTGACTTCCTTTGCTTCTTATTTTTAAATAAAGCATAATTTTAATTTAGAGCTTATTAAGTGTATCTGAGTTATGGTTCACTCATGTTTGTAATTAAAGGTAATTTCTTTCTTTCTCAGATTTTTTTTCTTAATTTCCTATAACAGTTTCATTTTGTATCAAAAGAGCACTGGGATAGGAGTCAGAAAACTCCTAACCACAGCCCTATCACTACCTTGTGTACCATGAACATGTAAATCTCTTCTGATCTCAGTATCTTTATCTTTAAAACAAAGAATTCAAATTAAATCATCTATTCAGTTCTGTGATTTTATTAACTGTTGTTTTTACTTTTGGCCCTGGCTTAATCAAATCTAGAAGGTCAGTACTAATTAATGGCTGGGAATTTATTTTTAAAAAATCTCGGTTATGGTGGGAGGACAGAAATCTTTTCCACATTTGAACACTAGAATTACTTACCACTATATCAAGACTGAAGCATTATCTGAGGAGAGATTAGGAAGCACAATTTTCTACATAGTTTCAGTGCTTGATAAAAATTAAGTCTAATTGTAGCTTAGGCTAGATAGCCTGGTAGCTTTCAGCCAAGTGAGAGTGTTTGTCTAAATAGTACTAATTACAGTGATAAATTATACTTTTCTCTAACATCGTACACATAACATGTGGTTGTTACTTTACTTCATTGGCTTTTTTAACAGGCACATGGCTGTGATGTAGTTTGTAAAGATATCATAATATCCTAATGTAGAAATGAGAAGTTTTAAAGAGAGATATTTTGCAAATGGGGTTTGCAAGTCATAGAATATCATCTGTATAACTAGAACTCTCCAGAGCTTAGCACAATGCCTGGCACTTGATAAATATTTGTTAAATGAATGAATAAATCTTTGGAAAGTTTACATGTAGGTGAAGTGATAGCTGTAACAGATAGTACACATTTATTTGAGACTCTTTTACATGGGAAGATTTAAAACAAAGTTCATAGTTTCGCTGCCTTTTGAATATATTATGAAAAACGATTTCTCTTCTCTCACTTTGTTGCATTTAATGCAATATAGTTGATATGGTAGGTATAGAACACATTGTAGCTAAACAAAGAGCAAAAAAGTGGTAACATGGATTCATTGTGTATTATCCAGACTTGTCCAGACTTGCTTTTACTTTTCTCACAGTTTGAGTTTTAGTGGTAGATAAACTGTTTGAGGAAGGGAATAGGTACATATTATGCCTATTATGAGAATTAAGAATTCCAGCTCTTTAGATCACTTTTCTCTGGAGCAAGTTAATGTCGTTTGCTATGCTTTAAATTTTCCATTTGTAAAGAGGAGCTACAACAGACATGCACCAAAGCAACATGCATAAGTAAGAATAACTACTATCCAAGTTGAAGCTGGCAACAGTTCATTAATGGCATCTGATGGTATGTTTATATACTTAAAAAAAAAAAGAATTGAGGTCATCAGTGTGCTTGCTGTTCATCTACTACATAGATTGGCTTCCTATGCCAGTTTTATTTTTTAACCTTTTAGGGTTATGAAAAGATGAATCATCTCCACAATTCTTTGATAAGTGTTATGATTCTCCTCCCTCAGAAAGTACATCTGTGAACCTACACACAATTTTTCATATAATTTCATTTTTTTTCTGTTAAATTATATTCCAAAACCCTTAAGGGAGGGCTCTTTGACCACAGGTTCAGAACCTGTGTTCTAAACAATACACACGATACTAACATAAAAACTGATTAGAACATAGTATATCTGATTTCTTTATTGATACCACCAATAGAATTCTCTCCTGCATGTTTAGATTAATGACCACCATTGTTCAGTTACACCAGTGTCTTACATGCTCATCTTACCTAACTTCTTTGATTATATTAAAAATACTTTGGGGATATTTTTAAAAAAGAAACAGATAATATTTAAAAAATAGACCTACAAATTTCAACTCACATAATTCACAAAATGATCTGCGACTAATTGAATTGTACCCACTTTTTCCGGTAGATGGCACTAGATTTACATTCTTTTGCAGCATGCAAGCGCACTGTTATCCTTAGCACATAGGTGCATTGTGAAAACGTAAACAAAAGTATGTAAAGAATATCCAGTTAAGAACATATGGATTTACAAACCACAAGTTTTTCTGCTTATATTTTGTTCAAACAGTATTTGTAGAGTGCAAAACCTTTTTCCATTTTCAATAGGATTCCAAGTCCCTTAGGCTTGGACATCTCATCAAAATTGTCTTTCATGTATAGACTTTCTATAAACTAAAACAAGTTTTCATAAGTTAACTTATCTTAAATCCAAATAGCTGATTTAACAGTAATTTATAGCATTATATGCAACTAAATTTTCTTCAGCAGACCACCCAAGAATGAAAGAAAATTTTACATTTTGTTTTGCTATGTTTTGAATTTTTATAGAATCTTGAAAATGTTATTGGTTTAACATGTTGATTGTTAAGCATGAATTAAAATATTTCTGGAAACTAAGAAAAATTATATTTAAAATGTTGATTAATGAGTACTCTGATGCAGCTATATTTTTTCTAAAACAAAATGTTTTAGTACCTCTATGATATAATAAAGTTTTAATGTTAATGTTGAAAACTTGCTGTATGACATCTAATTACAATATGAGTTTTAAAAACTATTTGTGCACAAAGCTAAATTATGATAGCACAATACATCTGTATGGATAAGATGTTGGGCATATGGTTTGTTAAATGTGGATTTTGTTAATTTTTTATTAAATATGGAATAAATTCTTCATATATACATTAATGGTTATAAAATATGTAGCAATATCTAATAGCAAGGGAGATAAAAATGGGCATGAACAAAAGATAAAAAAAATTTTAGTTTGAGCACCTCACTGGTTGACTAATTAACAGTGACTGTAAAGAATATAAAACGTGTTGATGAGTTCTGAAAACAAATGATAATTCTGCAGGGTTAGATTATCTAGACAATATGGACTCTTGGGGAATCTTATAAGTAGAGTTATTAGATGTTTATCTAACTAAACATGCTCACAAGAATGTTACCTGTCAGATCATATAGAAGGGTTTATGCAAACAAGCCGGAACCATCTTTCGCTCTCAACAACAGACATGTTTAGTGAAGAAAGGAGGCCTTTTTGGCAGTTCACAAAGACTCACTAATACTGAGGCTAGATACTCGGTGAATTGTCAGTCTTTTCCAATTTGTAGATTCATCCGAGATATTTTGTTTAGAGGTTAAATTTCTCATCACTGCTTTTGCTAGATACATTTTAATTTAAAATGCTTTAAAAAAAGTTTTTACTGAGATGCAGTGGCAAATTATTTCTAATTTCTGTGCATTTGCATTTAAAATCAACCATTTATTTAAAAATTTAAAATTTCCATTCATTTATTTCAATTCCCTATTTTTTTTCTTTTTTTACATTTAGTATACTTGTACTTGTATTAGCCACTTAAAAATGTATGTTATAAAAAATATACCAAGGAAGGACAAAGATGTTATTTAGGTGATTTGTAAGAGCTATACATTTAGAGAATTTAAATTTATCCAACTACTATGATAACCATTTCCTTCAACACTAGATATATTTATTATATCCAGCCATAGAATTGCAAGCAAAGAGTGGAATGCTAATTTAAATCATTAGATTATTTTAATTTTAAGTAAGCAAAGAAAATCCAAAATTCTATAGCTATAGTTTTTAAGATTTTGTTTTGTTATAGAAGGCATTTTGGCTCACGGAATGAGACAGCTGTTCATACTATATTCCATTTTGATTAATATTTTAATAGTTCTTGTTCAAATTTTAGATAACATTGTAAGTTTCAGATCTTGCTGTCCTATTACTGGTATTGATGAAGAAACAGATTGGAAGCTTAGTCTGTATTTACTAGCTTGTTTGTACTACCAACTTGCTTTCTGGCCCCATTAATCTGCTTTATGCCTTTTATTCCTGTTTTTCATCTGTAAGCTGGGAATGACTTAACAATCTTTTCAAATCTTTCGCGATTAGATATGACCTTCAGGTATTAACATTATCTATCTCACATTTCCCAGAAATGTATTCTGTGCCACTTTAATCTCTGGCTCTACAGGGAAATAAGCTGGAAAAATTAAAAAAAGGAGGGGTGGGACATTAAATATGCCCGGGAAAGGTGATGGGTTTGATTGGCCAAAATCTATTTCTAATGTAGGAAAATCCTTGGTTCCTTCAGAGTAAGCTCCGGAAAGGCAGAAATTTTTTTTTGCCTCTTTAGTTCACTACTATAACTCTGCAGCTAGAATTGTATCTTGTCACTTAATAGGTGTTTGATAAATATTTGTGGAATGAATTAAGTAGCATCCTCTTATATATCAAAATAATGCCACACTGTAAATAATGTGACCTCTGTTTTTAAGAAATGTATATCCTGATGAGAAAGACGGCCACTTTGGGTCCAGGTTTTGTTATCTATAGGATGAAGAAGTTATATACTTGATGGTTTTATGATTCTACATAAACACTTCCTCCTTTGCTTTCCCTCCTATGGAGGGAGTAAGAGAAGTGAGAAGCATTCTGCTTCTTTCTGAACAGAATGGCTGACTGGCTTCTTGGAATAGGATCTGAAGCAATGACAGATATTGAAGGAATGTGTAGATGTAATTAGCAGGAAGTCGTAGGGGTGGGGATGGCGACATGGGGGTGGGAATGGACTGTGAGCACATGGGTTAGTAAAAGATGGGCATGTTAAAGCACAACAAAGCAGGAGTTCAAGAAAGAAATGTAATGAATGAATAAATTAAAGTAGGAACGCTGCAGACAAGAGAGCCTGGCTCTCATTAACCAGGTGTGTGACCATGTCAAGTAACTTTGTTAGGACCTGGTTTCCTCATGAGAGCTTTGGACTAGAAGTTCCTCATTTCCCAAATTATAACTTGAGGAACACTAATTAATACCCTGTAAAAGTGATCCTATTGTCAGATTGAGAAACTGCATGCTATCATATTTTATAACTTCTGTTTTTACAGTTTATCATCTTGATAATGAGGATGCAGCTTAACCAACCATGTGAGAAAATATGTCATTGGCAACTCTTTTTTACTTTTGTAGTAGAGTGTAAAGTAATGGTGTGCTGAAATACCACATATTTAATAATGCACATCAGCATTAAGAAAAATCTCTGAGAAGATCATTAAAAAACCCATGTAACCTTGATTTTTCCAATATAGTTTGACTGTGGAAATTTATTCTCACCAACCCTCTACTCCCCCCCGCCCACCTCCTTGTAAGAACAACCCATTAGCTTTTTTTTTTTTTTTTTGAGCCAGTGTGTTACAGATTACATTTTGGGAAGCGCTGGATTAGGTAATCTCTTGGTCTTAAATCCAAAGATTTAGTGGATTATTAGCCTGTAACAGAAGATTTGAATGTGGAACTCAAGAAAGGATTCAGAATAGTAATAAAAGAAAAAAGTTAATCTATCATCAATTATTCTTTTTTTAATTGCACTGATTTAAAATATTAATGTTGCAATTTTTTAAAAGATTTTATTTTTTTAAGTAATCTCTACACCCAATGTGGGGCTTGAACTTACAACCCCAAGATCAAGAGATATATGCTCCACTGATTTAGCCTGCCAGGCACCCCTGTTGTTGCAGTTTTTAAATTAAATTCCAAGAAACATAGCCTAAGTCGTCATTTAGAAAACATCTTTTTGGAAGAAAATTTAAATACAAATAATTAAAATGGGGAGTTGAATAAATATTTAAACGCAGCGTATACTTACTTAGTACTTACTCTTGCCCGGGCACATTGCTAGGTGCTGGGAGTGCAAAGGTAACCAAGATATGTATGTACTCTGTCTTTCAAGGAGGTACTGAATAATTCAGGAGGAGTCCTATGCCTTTTCTTTAGTTGTCTCAGTGATAAAGAAAAATATAAAAATTTTTACTTTTTTTCACTCTAGAATCTTTCAGATTTTTCTGGAACATATGGACTCAAATTTAGCTATTCATTGAGTGACAATTGCAGACTTGTTTTCTGCTCATTGTTTTAGAATTAATTTTGATTTTAAATTTGATTTGGGAGATAATGTAATTTTGGAAATTTACAAAGCTAAGCTCTCAGACAATATAAATTTTATTTTCTTTCTAATGAAGTATTCTTAATGTTACATTTAAATAGAATTCTGCATCCCTGAATGGTGGATCCTATCCTTCCTTTTTGTGGATAGTTACCCTTCATCTTCCCTTCAGTCTGTGCTCTCAAAGGGGCGAGGCAGGATGGGAGAGCAAGCTATTTTTTGCAAGTCTTTTTGATTGCATGTGAAATGTAGAATGGAAATGAGCCTGTCTGTTTTTAATTTTTTTTTTCTTTCCCTGTATGGGCCATGATGTTCTAGTGAAGACCCATACTAGAAAAAAAAAATTAAAAACAGGGAACTCCAACTTTGTCAGACATTTCACATGCAATCAGATAGACTTGAAGTTAAGTGACTTTCTCTTCCACCATTGTCACTTGATGATGGCGGTGCCTTTAAAAATTCTCTTTTTACTCATATGCTTTGCAAGCAGGAAAATGCTTTTTGCATCAAGAGATGTTTTAAATATTTCCCAAAACTTAGGCTTTATGGTCCACATTAATGTAAAAATCATTGCTCTTGGTATTTGCATTACATACTGAAGAGTTGATAAAGTACTCTAGTTCTTTTAGATACTTAAAGAACGTTGATAAAATTATTGCTACATATGACTTCAACAATTAAAAATTTACTTATGACACACAAGTAATAGATAGAAATACAAAATGTGGTTTCTATCTTACAGAGTCATTCAGGTGAATGTTTCACCAGGATGCACATAGTGGCAAGCATCTCCACATCTCCTATCAAGAAACTCATGCCTCCCTAATTATGAGAACTTACTATTAAAAGCTAGAATTTTAAACCATATTAATAGCCTTTGGATGTTGTGGGAAATAAATGTACTCCCATTGACTTCCAGTGAGAAAAAGCTTGCACACATTCCCCTTAATATTAAAACTGCCTTCTTTCTTTCTTTTTTTTTAAAAAGTATTTTATTTATTTATTTGACAGAGAGAGATCACAAGTAGGCAGAGAGGCAGGCGGGGGTGAGGGGAGCAGGCGGGGGCAGGGCGGGGAAGCAGGCCCCTTGGTGAGCAGAGAGCCCGATGTGGGGCTCGATCCCAGGACCCTGGGATCATGACCTGAGCCGATGGCAGAGGCTCAACCCACTGAGCCACCCAGGCACCCCAAAACTGCTTTACTTCTCAGTTCCACAATTTCTCCTCTTCCAAATCTAAATCCACACTTTATCCTGTCTGTTTTTACTTTGGTAAGTTAGCTGATATCTCTTATGTGAAAGACCCTTTGGATTCCATTCATCAGACCGGATACTTACCAACTTGACATTGAACACATTTGATCACACTACATCTCAGCTTGTCTAGATGGAGTTCTCTGCCCTATTTGAATCTTCTCTAGCCCTCTGAGCCTATAGATGCTGTTTCTACAATATATGAGTTTTCCATATCTCAGTTACAATTGGACCTTGTCAATCTAGATGGGCAAAGTCTGAGAATATTAATGTCTTCTTTGTTAACATTCTATACACAAAATTTTGTGTATACTTTTACCATGCGACTGCACATTGTATTGATGGCTTTTCTTATATCTTTCCTGCTAGAATGTGTGCTCTCCTAAGATCAGAACCTTGACTTATTTGTTTTTAACTTTCCAGAGCTCATCATAGTTCTTGATTCATTGTAGATGTTTAATAAGTAGTTGTAGAATGTATGAATTAATATGAGGCTCAACAGTTTGTATTGTCAAAGAATTTATAATCTGGGAAAATAAAGTGGAAACAACTGAAGACATTTGAGAGTAGTTGAAAAATGCTATTTTAGCTCATGTAAATAGTACCTTGTAGAGTAAATGCACTAGTACTAAGGGTATACAGAAGAAAGGAGTTAGAGTAGGGACGAATTTATCCAAATAAATATGAATTTATTTGGAATTTATCTGAATAAATAAGCATGTAGACCTGGAAGGAAAATTTCCTTAAAAGTATTCTCTCAATTTATCTGTTCAGACCTTCAGTATGGAAACCAGAGACCAATTTTATCATTCAACTATGCTCCACTAAAACATATGGTCTTGTTTAATTCAAAACATTTAAAATGGTATGTTGCTTTGGCATGCTTCTAATGTCCATTGATGTTAATTAGAACTCTGTGCGTGCATCAACAGAATATAACTGAAACCGGTCTGTAGAACTGTCTTATGTGAATAGAAAAACAATGAGAAGGCATGAAATGTGATAATTACTATGACAAGGATATGATTTTTCTCACATATAGAAAAAAAAAAATCTTTTGGAAGAAAGAGTGGTCTTGCTTTCTGACTCTTAAGACCTGAAGTTTTATTTTCTTTGTGTTATATTTAAGACTTGGAGGATGAATGAAATGAAACCGAACCTAAATGTAAAAATTAGGAATGTTTTTAAACATGGAAACCAGGTTGAGGTACAAATTTTAAACTTTCTTTAATTATGACTATTCCCTGACATCACCTGCACAAGCATTCGGCAGGGAGGAGGGACAGGATTGTTCCAGAAGGGTAAAAGCATCCTTTGCCTAAAGGATTTTGCTCTCTGGGTCTATCAAAAATTTATCACTGAAAAACATCTATTGAGTGTCCTCTCACACATGACTCCAGGTTGGGAATGATAATCTGTAGTCTGAAAGGGATGACATTAATTACACAGAGCAAGTTAGCAGAGACTGCACTCTAGTTCTGGGTTCAAAGTTCAGCCAGTCAGATGCTCTTGGAGAGCTATTTCAAGGATAACACTTTGCTAAAACGAGATTCCCTAACATTTCTCTTGGGATTAAAAAGTAATGCCAGACAATGTCTGTACGAAGATATGTAATTGTAAATTTCCTGGTTTAAAAACTTACTCTTTGCATGTTTAATTTGTTGCTTTCTGCCTCATTCACATTCAGGTTTTGGCACGCGTCTTGCAGTTCCCTGTCTCTGTCTCTACCACTGGAGCATGAATTAGCGTAATCATCTCTTGTATTGGCCATGTCCTCTGTGTGTTTAGAAAGCACCTCTTGGATATTCGTACAGCCAACTTTCTCTCTTCCTTCAGGGCTTTGTCCAATGTCACCTTCTCAGTGAGCCCTACCTTGACCATATTTAAGGCTACATCCCGTAACTTCTTCTATTTCTAATCTTCTTTGCTCTGCTCAGTTTTGCCCTTTTCCTTCCTGTGTGCTTATCACCTTCTAAGAGGCTATCTAATTTGCTTACTTATTTTCATTGTGTTTTTTCTGTCTTCCCCCCCGCCCTCTGCTGCTTTTGCAGGAGCTCCATGAAAGCAGAATCTTTATTTTGTTCACTGGTATAGCCTAAGTACTTAGAATAATGCCAGCGTATAATAGGTGCTCAATGATTACTGGAGGAATGAATGAATATATTTTATTTAGCACAGTACCTGGCACTCTGTAAGCATTCAACACTTTTGTTGCCTTTAGAAAACAGTAAGAAAAAAGTGTGGGATCAATGGTCCTGTAAGTAAGCCCCGCAACTCTAGTTTCATGGAAGCCACAGTATTGAGGCAAAAGTGTCATGACATCTTAGATTGCATGTTAATCTCGGAAATGTTTTTCCTATGTAGATCTACTTTGAGAAAAATCAGAATTGGGTATGCTTCTATAGGCATGAAAGCTTTTCTTCCTCATGCTTGCCATTTTTTTTCCCCAAGTCTTTATTGAATTACTGGAATGCAAAACAAACAAACATATATGAAAAAAATGGTTCATGGAATACATTTCACATGCTATTCTAAAAATGGACTAGATTTGGCTTTTATAAATGCCCACTTATTTAGAAATTTCTAACATTGTCATACCTGGATAGTGTTCAGCTTTCCACTGTGATGGACTAATAACCAACTGAAAATTCAAAGTGGTAATGAAAATTCAAGCATACCACTTTGAAATATAGTAGCAAGCTATTTCAACATGATTTTTACTGTTTAAACCCACTAAACTCAAAGCAAAACAAGATGGTCTTGTCATCTTTTATTTATTTATTATCTTGGGAAAATATTTAATAGTTTCATTTTTTTCTGATCCTAGAACCAAAACTAAAGTTATGGGGTCTTTAGGTCTTGTTTTGTTTTGATTTTTCACAATGAAATGTAAGATTTATGACTTAAAAGTGTTCTAAGACTTAGGTAACAGATCTGATTTACTTCTTAACAGGAAGTTAAAAAGCCTTTCAACGTTTTATAGACTTTGTGAGAATCCCATTTGAACCTTGTCATTGACCTTCTGCTGAGGGAATGAACACAGGAAAACAGACATTGGCCAGCAGACAAATGTATTTATTTTTCTGAATGTACTGTGGTGATTATTACTCTTCTCCTCTATTATCTTAACTTGTTAGCAATAGTTCTTGAGCTAAAAGTTATTGCATAATTTAAGAAGAAAGAAGAAAACAGTAGCATAATTTGTCCTCACAGACTATATAATGACTATGGGCTTTAGGGTCAGATAGCCCTGGGTTTGAGTTGATATATCTATTTACTGTTTGTCCTTAGTTATTTTACAACCTCTCTGAACCTCAGTTTCTGAATCTGTAGAATGGGCATGATTTCTACCTCCTAGAATTATTGCGAGGATTAAACATGGTTATGTAAAAATGCCTAGAAATGTGCCTGGTACATAGTAAACACTCAAATTTTAGTTTTCTTTTAATTCTTATTTTAATAATTTAAAAAGATAATTTGTGAGAAAAATACTGTCCTAAGGGAATTATTATAGAAAAATGGTTACCAATAAAATACTGCAGCACACTGAAATAGTTAACGTGGCTACCTTTGAAAATACATTTTTAACTTCAGAATTTAGTGGCTTCAGCATGATAATGTGGTACTGCATTTATTCAGACAGTGTTTGCTGAGATCACTTAGATTGTTGCTGTGCTCCTTAGAGCAGACCTGTGAAGGTGTCAGCACATGGTCAGAGAGATTGACTTGTCTGAGATCACATTGACTGGGAAGCAGGCAGAACCAGAACATGAACTTTTGCTGTAAGTCTGTTTCTACTTAGAGCAAGAGCTTGCCATTGGAGCTTCAAGATAATACTGGCTTTGAGGCAGCAAGCCTCAATGGAACAAGCACCAATATAAAAAGAGACTTCAGGCATATTTCAGTCAATAAATACTCTTGGATGGGGTTCAAGATGGAGCTTATCTATACTGAAGTTACTCTGTAGGGACTGGTGTTACAGTGAGATACCGAGGTGGCAGTATCACTCCCCCAAACATATTTTGTGTTGCATGTGTGCACACACACACTCACTTGTGCCTTCGAAGCATTCTAGTAAACATTTAAATACAGGGAAAAGTCTTTCCCTAACATACTTCTAAGCCAATTTAGAGGTCATTGAGCAGATGTCATATAATACTAATGTTAAATTACCCTGTGTAATAAGAAAATTACAGTTCCTAAGTGAAGATAGTGAAGGGAAACCATCCAATGAATTATTCTAGGATTTCAAAATGAAATGATTTCTTCAAAATTAACAGTGGCACCATATAACTTTAGAAAAGTGAGTCTGAGAGGGAGAAAGGAAATCAGAGACAAAAGGGAAGCCTTTCTGTGTTTATATATGTCAGTTTTGGGTTATGATGCTAGAAGAACTAATGTAATAGTATAGCTTTCAATTGTCCAGGAAGTATATTATTAAACTATGTGGCAAGAAATTTATTAAAATCTGACTAACTGCTCATTGGGTTGCTTAATATAAAATCACAATAACTGTTTCTAGTCTGCATATACTTCCTTTTGCTATTAGATACACTTTGAAAGACTAATTATTTTAAGAACATGGTATGACCAAAGAATAAAAACATATAAAGTTCGACAACTTCAAATAAGCACTAGTGTTTCTTAAAGAAAAAAAAAAAAAAAACCTCACTTACAGTTAGGAAACAATATTTATATTTAAGGTTGAAAAGCCAGGATATAGGAAAATTTTGCTAATTTGGAAGATGACCTTTAAGTGCACCAAAACCAAATAATTTGTAGGCTGTGACATAGGGCACATTCCTACAAAACTTGTGTGAATACTGCTTTAGTGATTCTTGAAAGACAAACAAAGAAAGCTGGACTGAAATCTTTATCCCCCTCCCAGATAAGACGGAGTCTGACAAAAGAGCACAGCCCTCTTTCAAAGCTTGCCATGAAAACGAGGTCTCTGTGCCACAGTTAATGAGATGGTTCATGGTGGAAAAACAATCTGTTTTTAAGAATGTTTAGATCAAAAGTAATTTCTAATCTATGAAATAAAGTGTCCTCAATACCCTTCATTCACTAGGAAAGCTTTTATGTTTGTCGTATTTACTTCAATCAGATGTTTTCAATTTTACCTTTTCTCTCTGTACAAATACTTTACGTGGTTCGTCAAAACTGACCAGCAGTTTTATTCTCTTTCTTCAGAAGAGATTTTTGAGAGAGGGAGAATGAAAAAGAGAGAGACATCTTTGCCTAAACGATTTGCAAGCATCTGTGCTTTAAGCTACTTTTTATGAACACTCCTTAGTAAATGACTCAAGGTAAAAAAGCAGAAAAGCATCCAATGTTAGGAAATTGCAACCCAATACCGTGTAATTTAAACCTGCAGTTGCTTCTCTTGTGCTAAATGACATACAGATGGGTAGCTTAGTTCCCTCAATTTTGGAAACACAATTGGTCTTTTTGTATGAATGAACATATATTAACAAAAATATTTTGGGCAGAATCGTTTAATTCTAATTGTGCAGATTTTAATTCCGTGCCATGGGAAAGAATACTTTTAACCCAGAGATTTTGTCACGTTAAGTTTGCAATTAATGAATCTTTTTGCAAAATCAACAGAGATACAATCCTTCCAACTAATAGAGAAATAAAAACAAAAAGATCACTTCTGAGAGTCTAGAGTGAACGGAACAGAAACTCGGTTATGACAGTCAACTGAAACGTAACAAAGCAGTTCCGCGTTCAGGCTCTGGAGAGGTGGGCTTGGACAGGACAAACATTTCTCATCTGCCCCTCAGAAAGATTGTAAGTAGTAGGTGTTTGGATAAAGCCTAGTGTAATATGGGTTCCACCGAGATGAGAGACTGGCACGCCATCAGCCATATGCCAGCTGTCCCTGTTGATCTTCCCAGGCCAGAGCAAGGCCAGCCTGCTCCGTGGAAGGTCAGGAGAGGTGCTGTTTGACAACCCACAGGCCTAGGCCAAGGTGCGACTTTGTTTGGCTCTGGTTAGCTATCTTCCCACCTCTGTATTTTCTCATCGAGGATCGGCCGCTCTGTCTTGATGGCCCTGATTCTGGAAGCTGATATGCTTCCTCAATCCCACAATCAGGGGAACCGGTTAGTCAATTTTCTCCTGGTTTCATTTCAGTGACCTCACATACTATGACATCAGGTGACTTACCAGTAAAAGATGTAGGGAGCATTTCTATTTTAATCAGAGTTCTTTTCATTTCAGAGGAAGTTCAGTATTCAGGTAATGAAGCAAGCTTTCTTTTAGAAAGTTCAAAACATGGTAAGAGATTTTGCACATAGGGCCCACTGCAAGCCTCTTTCCCACTATGATGGATGGCCTAAAAAAAAAAGGGCAATTTTATTGCATTGAGTAAGGGTTGCCCTGTTGCGGAGTTATATTTCTTTTCAATCATTTGTGTAGGTAAAATAAAATACTACCTATAAACAGGTGTTGTCTGAACATTTTACTGCAGTCTGTGTAGGCCGAAATAAAAGCTGCCGTTGTTATTACAATCACATTACAATTATTTCCCCATTCAAATACACTTAATCAGTGAAGTCTTCCTAGATGTACTTTGCAAAAAGAAGACTGTAGGTCTCTAAGTAAAATCACATTCACTTTACTTCTTCTCTTTGTCTCCCCCCTCCCTATTTTTCTCACCTTTTCTTCGGAACTTATTGAATCTACATTAGTGTTAAAACCTTCTTCTGGAGTCTATTAAAGCTTTCTTGCTGCCTCTCTAATATTGTAAGATACAGTCTTTAAAGACACTTGTTTTTAAGGACTCTACAGAACCTAGTGAGATGTCTGACAGAATCACAGAGAACAACAAATTCCTAAGTTATGGAAAAATGCATCTTTAGGGTTTTTAAAAAAAAAATAGGATGCCATTTAAATGGCCTAAAATGGAAATTGAATGATGGTTTCAAGCTATCCCGCTAAGTTGCAGAATTGTTGAGTGGGGAGTTACTCTTCAATATAATATGCCCATCATCTTATATATATATATACAGTGTAAATGCTCATAAGCAGGGTGATGCTTTTGGAATTTCTTTGAAAAAAAAAAAAAAAGGATTTCCTGGTATTAGGAGACAAAGGATATGCTACCACCTTTGGGAACATTCAGTGAGTTGTTACCATCCCATGTTGGCATCTTTGGTTAGGGCACTTTGTGAATGCTCCAGTGGGAGCCTCTGAATCTTGAGAAAGATTCTCTTCCACCTGAGAGAAATAGTCAGCTGCAGTTCAGATAATTTTGTCTGGTGCGTTAGGGACCAGTCTAGTGGTTGACAAGTGACTGCAGAAGCTGGGCGGTGGCGCCCAGCCAAAGCAAGTATTTAGGATTCGAACTAAAAAGACTCCTTCTCCCATATCCTCTCTCTTTCCAGGGTCATGTAGGGATAAAAAGAACTGTAAGGTGGTCTTTTCCCAGCAGGAACTGAGGAAGCGGCTAACACCCCTGCAGTACCATGTCACTCAGGAGAAAGGGACCGAAAGGTAAGATGAGCTGTAAGAAAAAGTCATTAAGAACTAGTTTTCTTCACCTCCCCCCACCGCACCCCCCACCTCCATGGCTCTGAATCATTTTCCTTGCCATTTAATTTAAAGAATTCTACACTTATTTGCTAAAAATCTACAAATTAGTATCCTTGAAAAGGTTGAAAATGGTATTGTTTAGGTTAAGACTAAGTTTTATTTATTCTTTCCCCCATTTAATGAACACCCTATCTTATGTAAAGTCACAAGGCTTTTATTAAGGGCCTGTTTTTAGTTTACTACAAAATGTGTGGAAGTAATAGCGATTTAGGTACATTTTTTGGGAAGACATCACAGTAAGCAAAACCATGAGGGACATGGCACTGTGCCAGGATGCTGAAATTTTGAAGGTGGCCATTGTAAGTATAGACGTTTTGGCTGCAAAAAGAAGGTAGCATAATTTAGTTCCTTTCTACCCCACTCCAATTTCTTTTTGAAGCACATGTGGAGAAACTATTTATTGGCTCATTTGTGGTTGGAATGTCAAAAATTTTCAATAACTGCCCTCACATGGCTCTGGTCCTTGGAAGTTCGCCCTGAGTCCTGAAAAAAGAGTTTGTTCGCTTCCAAGACGTTTTTAGTGAATAAAGTCTCTCTCAGCTGATTCCAGCACAAAGGTAACCTGCCAAGGTCCAACCATTTTGTTGTTTAATATATACCATGGAGGCTGGCATAGGGCTGTGACTTACCTCTGATCCAAATTTATTAATGATGTAACTTCTTGTTTTCATTCATGAACTGAAAGAGCCCTCTGCCACACACGGGGGCCTTGTTAATAGTCAACATTCTCTTCCTGTCATAGTATATACTGTTTACCGAATTTACCCAACGTCGAAGCTCTGACAGAGTCTACTCTCACCACACAGTGAGCCAGTGGTGGGCTTCAGCCTCAGCCCAGGAGGACCTCTGCCCGTCCCGCTGTGTACATGACTAGCAAAATGATTTAATGCACACAAACAACTAGAGATTAGGTCATTCTTAAAAATTCTGTTTATAAAAAAATTGGACCTCATAAAGAGGGTGAAAGGATAATAAAAACAAGCTGCAGAGCACATAGACTTTTTGTTGGGCTAGCACAGCTGATTTGTATTAGCTTGAATGACCTCCTAGCCTTTAAGATTGTTAACTTAGAAAAATATTCCCTTAAAGCTGCAATATTCCTTTTCGAACCAAAAAATAAGACTCCTTCCACTTGAAGTCTTGGACCCTTCTGCATTTTTGGGTATACACTCTTGGACACTGTAGAGTAGGCAGAAATCTTATGTAGTAATTTTTTCACCCTGTGAATCTGAATTATAAGGTTTTTTTTTAATAACAAAAATTTTGTTCTAAGCATTACATAGCTAGATGGCTTCATTTTTTTTTAACCTGCTCTAGTTTAGAGTAGTTATATGCACATTTTATTATATAGGTTTGAAATATATTAGTAATGTTCAGATTTCCATATGTTTGGTCTGTTCTCATTTTAGGACAAAAAGGCCTTGAAAGATTTATTAGAGAAATATATTTTAAGTAAATACATTCTATAAGAAATAATACTAACTTTGTTTAATTTTTTTAATGCTCTGTTTATTTTTTATCAGTGCCTTTGAAGGAGAATATACACATCACAAAGATCCTGGAATATATAAATGTGTTGTTTGTGGAACTCCATTGTTCAAGTAAGTGTGTGAAAAACCTATGGATATGGGAAATATCATGGATGACAACAAACTAGTTATTGCTCATTCACATTAGAATCTTTATGCTACTAAAAAAAAAAGAATCTTTATGCTACTAAATTTTCTTATTTCTATTATTTCTATTTTCTCTCTACAAAACAAAAGTAATTGTTGACTTTCATGATAAATTACCAGTTGGTAGACTGGCTGCCTTTGCACTATTTGGATCTTTAAAATCTTCAGTGTTAACTTGCTCATAGCAATTAACCATGGTGCTTAGAAGAGCTATGAAAGAGATTTTGGTGGGCATAGAAATATTTATATATTTGTTGATTTTTCTTCTACCAAGTGATAGCCCTAAATTCATTTATTGGGCCACATTAAAAGTTCTTCTCATGCATCCTTCGATTGAATAATAGCCACCAAGTTGATTATTCATATTTCTGTAACAAAGCGCAATACCTGTACTGAAAGTAATGTGGGTATTATAACTGATAGTTGTACATATGTAAGCAAATTATCTTTATTTTAAAGATGCCAATACTTTACTATAAAACAAGCGGTATAGAGATTTTTTTGCCAAAACAGTCAATTCAGACAGTGTAGGTTATGGATCTTATTCAAGAAAGGAAAATCTTTACCAAAATTTAATTATCTAGGTGTAGAAAAATCCTAGAAGCCCTGTACTTCCCATGAGGATGCTTATTTGGGGGAATGAAAAGACAAAAAGCTTAACTGAGAGTAAATGTCACTTATTTAAAGCAGAATTACAAATTTCTAAGGGGAAATGAACAAACAAGAATCCTATATGTGTAGCGTGTAAAACATACTTAATATCTCTCCATAAATGTTTCCCTTTTAAAACACTAGCATTTACAGATTTTCCAGAAATAACAGGAAATAGTAGTTTCCTTGAAAATTTTTTAGAAGTTTAAAACCTTTCTTAACTTGCATAAACCTTATTGCACATTAGTGTTGGTTGAGAATCTGTTCTGAATTCTTATGTATTTATTCTTCATGTTAAAAAAACCCCAGCCCTTCAAATTGTCACCCATTTCCTCTCAGAAAACACACATCCTTATATTTCAACACCTTTAGCTTGTGTCATAATAGTTGATATAACACTTAAGATAGTTGCTGAGCCATGTTAAAGTTGTTAATATCCCAAATGGTAAAAATTGGCCACATCCCCTTCGCCTTTTGTTTAAGAATCTCCATATCTTTCCCCATCATGTGATTCAGTAAAGTAGTGGATCTAAGGAAAACTTATTGTTTTAAATAAGAAACAGAACCACTGTAAATGAAGGATTGAACCCATGTGAGATCTTGCGTCACAAATACTGAAAAGCAAGATCTTTGTTTAAACACAGGTACTGGTGAGATTCAGGGAGTTTCACATTTGAGGTGATATTATGTCAATTTCCTTTAGCATTCTTATACGGAAAGCTTTTATTTTCTAAGTTTCTAAGGAATATGGTTTAATTTTTTATTCTCTTTCCCCCGTATTTTTTATTTTTTATTATTTTATTATTTTTATTTTTTAAAAAGATTTATTTTATTTATTTGAGAGAGAGAGAGAAAGACAGCATGAGAGGGGAGAGGTCAGAGGCAGAAGCAGATTCCCCGGCAAGCAGGGCACCGGATGGGGGACTTGATCCCAAGACTCCAGATCATGACTTGATCCGAAGGCAGTTGCTTGACCAGCCGAGCCACCCAGATGCCCCAACCCCCCTATTTTTAAAATTGTATGCTTCTCCTTCCTTGGTTTCTTGTCAGTTTTAGTGGGGGAATTGTTCTAGCCTTTACTGTAGATTGCGTAAGTTCATTGGTGTAGGGCTGCTGTCTTCAGACCGGAGAAATTGTACCTTGGGTGTCCGCCAAGACTTTTTAGGGGCCCCAGAGCATGGACAGTTTTGAGGGAACCAATTTCCTAGTCCTCAGCTTCTATGTGTATTCTTCTCTGACACTGATGTATCTGAGAGAATCTGTGGTCGGCCACTTCTTTCTTCCTATCTTCTGTCATAATCCCCTCTCATACTTTACAGATGTGATACCTTTCACTCATCCCAAATCTTACTATGATTTATTGTCCTGGGATAAAGTCTCTAAGGCTTCAAGCAAAGTGACAGTTCAAGAATGCATTACTTCTGAAGGGGAAACCCAGGAAAGCAAGGCTATATATATATATATATACACACACACACACACATACATATATATATATTCGAGATATATATATATCTTGAAAAATACTGAACTGGTAAAAAAATATGAAATAGTGTTTCATCCTGGTAAGACTCTGTCTGTCTGCCTGCTCTCTGCTTATCCATCTTTCCATCTGTTGTCTGTTGTCTGTCTATCCATTTTCTACTGGTCTCCTCAAGTGAGACTGTTGTCATGAGGAGATGTATCCACATATTTATTTAAATTTGAAAAATGAAAGTCTTTTTCTTTTTGACTTGGTTTCACTTGGTTGATAGATAGGACAGAGAGGACTACTTTTGCAAATAAGGTTGTATGGTGGACTTCTCCATTCATTAAATGACCTAAATATATAGCTCTAAGTTTTTGACCAAAAAAAAAAAAAAAAAAAGTATTTTAAGCCTGTAATCTATTTACAGGACACTAGAAAATTCAATTTTTTTTCAATTATTTTAATTTTGATAAGAAATTTTAGCCGTTACTTCAAAATATGTAGGAGAGTATGTATCAGTCAGCACACAATCTGGATACAGAAACCACACAGTAATTTGAACAGGAAAGTAAGCATAATTCAAAGAATTACGACCCTTAACAGAGGATTGTGGTAATGAGGGGATTGGCTAGGAGGGAGTAAATAGAAATTCTGAAGAATACGGAAGAAGCAAATATGAGAAGCAATCATGACCCCTAGGGCTGCGGTAGAGTCCAGGGAAAAGCTACCCCCGAGTGCCCCTCCCCCCCACCTTCCCCTCCCAGGGGCTGAGATCTGGGTCTTACTGGAGAGGGCGGGGCTGTACCCGGCTATACTGCGGTGTCATGACTGTTCACCTTCCTGGCAATCGACCTTCTGAAATTTGCTGGAAATCTATCCTCTGCGGTGCTGGGGAAAGCCATTTAGAGGGGGGTGTCTCACTGCAGGCATTCCGCCACGAAAGCACTGGAGTGGAGGAGGTGGCGGCCTGGGGTGGCCGGTGGAGCTGCTTCCTGCCAGGTGCTGCTGCTTCCTGGCACTGAAGGCAGCACCTGGCCCCGGAGAGGCTGCTGTGCTATCGGAGCCTGTCACCGGGGAGGTGGGTGTGCGCTGCGGAGGCCGGGGCTGCAGATGCGTTCATACTGCCGCAGCCTGGCGCGGGAGATGCTGCCCGCAGAGCGAGCGCCTAGAAGGGCAGACGTACATGCGCTGCGGGAGCCCTTGGCTGGAGAAGCTACACGCACCGCGGGGGCCCCTTGAGTCCGCAGACTGAAACCCGGGGGGGGGGGGGGGGGGGGGGGGGGGGGGGGGCGCGGAGCACTGTTCTCTCCGGCAGTTTTCCTCCTGTGCCCTTTGCTGACAAAGTTTAGTATCATGCTAACTGACAAAGAAAAAAAATTTTTTTAAAGGTCCCAGCTCCATTTTAACAGTAGACAAGGCTAGAGAAGAAAGAGACAATAAATTGATAAAAAGCCCAGAGTGTGTGTGTGTGTATGGATGTATGTATATGTGTGTATATACATATATATTTCCCCCCCAAATTCTTGTAGGTTTTATGAACAGAAGTTTGAAAGCCATTCGCTGGAGGAGTGGATGGTGGTACCACAATGAGCTTCTTTCTTGAGAGGGTTGGTTTCACACTTGGAACACTAAGTGCAGGGAACCATTAAGGTGTGTGGGTGAGCGTGAGTGAGAAAGTATGAGGGGTTTTTGTTCGAAAGCAGAGAATAAGGAAGAAAATTTGGTGGAAAAGACTAAACAGAGTAACAATATGAGAGATAACAGTGGGAGGGAAACAGGAAACAGGTAAACTTTTTTTTTAAAAGATTTTATTTACTTATTTGACAGAGATCACAATTAGGCAGAGAGGCAGGCAGACAGAGAGAGAGAGAGAGAGAGGAGGAAGCAGGCTCCCTGCTGAGCAGAGAGCCTGATATGGGGCTCGATCCTAGGACTCTGGGATCATGACCTGAGCTGAAGGCAGAGGCTTTAACCCACTGAGCCACCCAGGTGCCCCAGTAAACTGACTTTTGAGTAAGTCAGTAGCTTGATGAAAATGAAGAAAGAAAGAAAGAAAATGAAGAAACAAGTGCTGAATTGGAAAATGCCTAATCATGAGCAGGATGAAAAGGTGGTTTTCCTGACTGCTCTGTTACCAATACTCACAGTGCGTGTGTGTGTGTGCATTCACGTATATGTGTAATCCTCTACTTTCACTTGACTGATAGCGTTATACATAATATTTCCTTACAAAAAGGGCCATTCAATTATTCTCATTTCATTTTCAAACTTGTACTTTACCCTGAATACATTCCCTTTCAACAATATACTGCTTTCTTACTGCTTACCAAGTACAAGAACCTTATTCACAGACTGCTTATAAACCAAATGTGTAATTTATTCCATGGTTCACATTTTCTTCACATTCACAAATTCTACCAACCTAGTTTATTTCTCATTCGGTACTACTGAGTTTCAGTTAGTAAATTAACTGAGTCAAGAATGTTCTCCCCTCTGGTTATTTGAGCTTATGAAATTTCATAAAATGAATTTATTGCACATCAGATAAACGAGAGAAGGCTTTGGCGAAATAAGGGATTCAGAATGTATTTTTGACCATATATATTTTGCTTTGGCTGGCACTTTGCCAGGTGTTGTGGAGCAAATAAAATAAATTTATGAACTATTTTTTCCCATAAAGCACTTTTGTTGCATCATGTGATAAGAAAACAGAATAAACACTTATAAAATATGGAAAAATAATGCTAGGGTCTATCTGGATGTGCCTTTTAGAAATGCTTTCATGTGGTGGGGCACCTGGGTGGCTCAGTCGACTAAGCATCCGACTCTTGATTTCTGTTCAGGTCATGACCTTAGGGTCGTGACATCCGTGCTGAGCATGGAGCCTGCTTAATATTCTCTCTCCCTCTCCATCTACCCCTCCCCCTGGCCTTGTGTGCTCGCTCTCTCTCTCTCAAAAAACCCCCCAAAAAACGAAAAAATAATTGCTAAGTATTTGTTTGTTGATCTGATTCATTTCTGAACTTTGTGAGATAAATTATGGAGAAATTTTGAGTAAGTCAGTAGCTTGATGAAAATGAGAAGTAAGCCATAGCAGTGCACGATAGATTTCTTTCTTTCTTTCTTTCCTTCTTTTTTTTTTAAAAAGATTTTTATTTATTTATTTGTTAGAAAGACGAGAGAGAGTGAGTGTACAAGCAGGGGTAGCAGTAGAGGGAGAGGGAGAGGGAGAAACAGACTCCCTGCTGAGCAGGGAGCCCAACATGGGGCTCCATCCAAGGTTCCTGGGATCATAACCTGAGCTGAAGACGGAGGCTCAATGGACTGAGCCACCCAGGAGCCCCACAGGATATATTTCTGGAGGTGAAAAGAGAAGGGACTAAGGGTGACAGCTTCAGTGGGATTTTTTCCCCCCTTGTTATCTGATAAGCCTCAACATTATCCATGTGTAATCAACTCCTAATAATTTTGTTTAAGACTTGGAAGAACCACATAAGATAGTTTTTATTCTGTATGCACTAATTTATCAGGCCTCTCACTGAATTAATAGCTCATTTTACACGGGATCATGAATAATGATGATGATGATAACAATAGTAAAACAAGAGTTAACATTTACATAGCACTTACCATATGCCAGGCATGGTTATAAGTGCTTTATATAAATTAAATTTTTTAATCTCCACAACAACAACACATTTTATAGATGAAAGAAATTGAGAGAGGCTAAGTACTTTGAGAAGGTCACACATTAGTATACAAATAGATGTAGAACAGTAGCACTTGAACTTTTAGACAAGAAGAAAGGTAAGGAATTATAGGAAGATAAAATTTTAATTAATTTAATTAGATTAATTTATTTAATATTTTATTTAGGTCACTCTGGTCTGATTATTTTCCTCAGCATAACTGAAACACACACACACACACACACACACACACAATTCCTTGAAAAAACTGTTCTTTGTTGCAGGAGTTAAGTTGAAAATGAAAGACCATTCCAATCTAGGGAGTGCTGAATCAAAGGTAAATAGCTCCATTATGGCAGGTGACCAGTAAGGAGTCAGCCTCAGAGGGGTCTTATGGAAGTCCCTTGGAATCCTGACAGGAAGACATAGCAGCATCCAGGAAGCCATCAGGCCGTTCAGCATCTGCGAGGTAGGGCAGCGGCTGGGTTCATGGGCACGATTCTAGTTATTGAAACTGGAAGGTCATTTTATTTTCACTTATTGACTCCCCCATTACATTTTCTTCAGTAACTGTCTTCCAAATTTTCACCACTTTTTCTGAATTCTCTCTCTCTATTTCTGCGGAAGACTGAGGCCAAATGACATGAGCTATCTTAAATATCTTTTCCTTCTATCTTGAAATTTCTTTTTAGCTTCATTATCATCAAACTGAACCCAGATATGCGACCTCAGACTTATTACCTGTGAAAAAGGGCAAAGTAAAACCAAACAGGTGTAGAAACTAAATGCAGGAAAAGACCTAGTATGTGGCTGATATTCAACAAATGTTAAATTCAAGTGGCCTGACCAAGTTTTGGGAGCATATCCTACTATCACAACAGCCTAAGCAACTCCTCACATTGGGAGAAAGCGCAGGCTTTATAAGAGTGTGTCTGTTAACAGGAGATATTAGTGCGATGAGTCACTGCTCCAGCTGTGTTGCTACATTTCAGATGGAACTCTGCTGCGAAACTATTCACACATGCTACATTTCACATGAGCCTCCTGTGCAATTTTATTCTAAGCTACTTGAAAATTTAAGCTGTTTTTCAACTCTTTAAGAACATAAGCCCTTTCACTGAAGAAATTCCAGTTCAGTGCCACACACAATTTACTCAACGATGCTATTCCATGTATGCTATCCCACTTACCATTAAAGGAGACTTTCAGCATCAACTTTCCCCCTTCTGATGGTATGTTCTGAGTGTGCCATACACGCAACTATGTGTGTGTGTGTGTTGTTGTGGTTGTGGTTGCTGTTGTTGTGAGTGGAGGAAATGTAAAAGTGGGGGGGAGGGAGTTTTCCATTCTGACTCTTTATTCAAACCCCATTTTCTCAACCCTTTAAAACACTATCCATATAATATTTATTCATAAATCATTTTAATCACTATGGAATTCTACCAGGAAGAGTAATACAGACTTCACATCACGCTTTCTTTTTATGGAACTCTAGCTGGAAATTGCTCATGATTCCAGCAAATGTTTCTTAACCTCTAACAAAGTGCATTTAACTTGAATTTAGTAGATTTGAAATGCCCTTTACCTCATTCTAAATCCTTAAACAAAGTAAACTTTCCAGTACAATGAAACTACTCTGAAAGGAACTAGATTTCTGAGTAGTGGCTTAATCTGGTGTTCTAGCTGAATAACTCATACATTATTTTGAAGAGGATATAAAATTGTCTTCCCTCATCCGATTGGCCCTTCCTGTCTTGTCCCTACATACAGTGATTTACAGGAAAGTATCTGTCACAGAGGGAGTTACTTTTCTATCTGCATCTCATCTGGAAGCTCAGGGCAAGACCACAGTTACATTGAAAGAAGAGTATTTCCTGGAGCTACTGGCAAAGATAGGGAGCAAAAAACATGGTTAGTGCCACCAAGAAAAAAAAAAAAAAGGAAAGAAAGAAAAGCATAAATAGCATAAAAGCATAGCATGAAATAAAGGAAAGAACAACTCCATTTGAGAAGCCAGAAAACGATAGCAAGGCATGATTCAAAGTTTAACAATATGCAAAGGTATGACAGTTGCCTTTTCTGACACAAAGAAGAATTGAAGCAACTCCTACACACAAAATCCCGGATAGCTGAAAGTGAGTATGGCTGTATGTGTGTGTATCTTTGTTTTTCGAGAGGAAAAGTGGGGGCAGAGCAATCTTGCCTTTGATTACCTAAATCACAATCCTAGTTCTTTAGTTAATTTTCCAAATGTGGAGAGAAATGCTTAGATCCTTCTCAGTGAATTAGAATGGATAGATAGATTCAACTGGGAAATATAATAGGCAGAGTTCTAAGTTCATGTAAATTTATCTTGTTTGTATAAATATGAATCAGCATATTAATGAATATTTATTATTACAGTTCACGGACTGTGAACATCTTGTGTTCACATAAGGACATCTTATGAAAAATAATGTGCAAGTTTTAGCAAGTCCTTCTGAGGCAAGCCACGAAGCACTCTTCCCGAAAATGAGTAATTCTTTCAAAACATGGTTGCTGATTCAATGAGACCCACATAAATTTTCATCCAGAGTCATGTCTTCAGTGTGTCTTACACACGGACAAGTAACTCATTGCATCACATTATCAAAGAAAAGCACAGAAGCCCTCCAGAGTCCCAAGTGGAAGTGCTGTAAAGCTCCAGTATGGACTTGCTGGGTAGCCATAAGCAAGTCCCTTAAATGATCCATCTCATTTTTCTCATCTGTAAAATGGTGAGAATCACATCAACCCTTCCTAACTCATAGCACTACTGTAGCAAATGAAATAATTATATAAACATGCCATAAAAGATATAAAGATACACATATAAACTAAGGTTTGTAAAAACTGTGCAGCTTTAAATAAATTTATTATTTATTTAAATAATAATTTAAATAATTTAAATGGTGAAGTATAAACAGCATGCAAATCTGAAATTCTCAAAATTAAGTCAGCATAGTCTGCTTTTGATTCTAACCTTACCACATGTTTTATAATATAGTTTGACCTAGTGATCTGTATCCAAAATATTTTCAGTTTCTGCTGAATAATTAAAAACAAATTTAGTCTAGATTCTAAATTCCCCAAATAATGTGATTTAGATGAGTAACTGAGAGTTTAAATATATGAGTTACTTGTAAGTCTCCCCTTAATGAGTCAATAAACTTCTTGAGAGAATAGGTCATGCCTCGGGATTTTTGTAACCCCCATCTCCACCTCGTGCAGGGCCACAGGACTTTGCATGTCCTTGGAACTCAACTGTTTGTTAGATAAATGGTTTAATTCCAATAAAGCAAGGTTAACAGTAGAGTCAAATGATTCACATTGATGCTAGTATGGGGGAATAGAAATAAGCCCTTGGTTATAGACTCCCCTAATTATTATCTTCTGCCACACTCTCTCAAATGTTTTCTGTAGACCACTCAATGGTACTTTCTCTGGATGCTTATTTCAACAATAGCATTGCTTACAGCTGCAAAGGCATACCTGTCCCAACTAAGGGACACATGGAAATGGGACTGTTGGGACTATAATTTATAAGGAAACATTAAAAAGAGCAAAAAGTGACAAAAAATAGGGTCAGCTACCCAAAGCTATATCAAAAGAGAAGTTCATAGCCAAACATTTTTTTTTTTTTTAAAGATTTTATTTATTTAAGAGAGAAAGAGAGTGAGCAAGAGAGAAAGAGCTCAGGCCAGGGCTGGGGTGGGGGAGTGGCAGAGATAGAGGGAGAAGCAAGACTCCCCACTGAGCAGGGAGTCCCATGTGAGGCTGGATCCCAGGACCCTGGGATCATGACCTGAGCCAAAGGCAGATGCTTAACTGACTGAGCCAACCAGGTGCCTCCATAGTCAAACATGTTTATTATTAACTATAAGAAAGATTAAAAATCAGTGAACTAGTCAACTCAAAATGCTAGAAACATAACAAAAACAATAAAATGAACTAGGATAAAGTACCCACCTCTTCCCTCCAGGAATTTGCCAGACATTCAGAAGTGGAGATACCAGCAAGCAGGATTTCTCAACCTCAGCACTGTTGGCATTTGGCCTGGATAATTCTTTGTTTTGGGGGGCTGCCTTATATAATGTAGGACCTCTACTCACTAGATGCCAGTAGCACACGGCCCTCCCACCCAACTCCGCCAAGCTGACAAAAATTTCTCTAGATATTATCAAATACCCACTGGGAGCAAAACCACCTCCCTTTGAGGACAGCTGATCTTGACCCACTTAACCCACTGAGCCACCCAGGTGCCCCTGGACTTTGCTTTTTAATATAATCTTTTAATTGTCAGTTTATACAATTTATTTTTAATAATGCCTGTAGTTAGCAACTGACTTTTACGTTCCTGAAATTTTAGTAATACATTCTCTTGAGCTCCAGCATACTGATGTATTGGTGCAAACCAAGGGTAGACTGAATTTATCAGAAACTGCAACCCAGAGTCAAATTAGCTCAGTCCCTTTCTTCTCCACACTCTAACTGCCTATCAGAAGATGGGATGGAGAGGCGGGGATAGGTGGTTCAGTGGGTTAAGCCTCTGCCTTCGGCTCAGGTCATATAGCTTGAAATATGACCCATGGTAGAAGTATTTGCACCATAGAAATGGTCCCAGGGTTCTGGGATCGAGCCCCACATTGGGCTCTCTGCTCAGCAGGGAGCCTGCTTCCTCCTCTCTCTCTCTCTCTCTCTCTCTCTCTGCCTGCGTCTCTGTCTACTTGTGATCTCTGTCTGTCAAGTAAATAAATAAATAAATCTTAAAAAAAAAAAAAAAGAAGATGGGATGGAGCATCTGTAAAGGAAGGTTATGTCATTCGGCGTCTGATATTTCATACACATTGTCTGGCATTCATCAAAAATTACCAGCTATACCAAAGTAAAGGACCAAGGGAAATAAACTGACAAAAGATACAAGTCTACAGGTGGCCCAGATATCAGGATATTTAAATCATCAGACACAGACTTTTAAATAACTCTGATAAATATATTCAAGAAAATAGATGACAAGATGGGGCATTTCACCAGAGAACCGGATCTGTTGTAAAGAATAAAATAGTTTGAGGGCTGAAAATGCCTTAACTGACATATAAACACAAGAGATGAATTTAACAGCATATTGGACATTAAAGAAGCAAGATTAGTGAGCAGAAAAACAGGTCAGTAGAAAATATTCAGACTGAAGCTAGGGGCTTAAAAAATGAAAATTAGTAAGAAGATAATGCAAGAATTACAGTTTCAGGAAGAACATATTATAGCCATAGAAAGGGAAGGAAAAAGTAATAGTAGAGAAGCGATATTTGAAGAGAGAAGAGCCAAGAATGTTCCCAAACTGAGGGGGGAAAAAAAAAGTCACAGATTCAAAAAGTGCTATAAATCTGAAAGATTGAATATGAAGGAAACCATGTATGGGCACATCACAGCAAATCTGATGAAAATCAAAGGTGAGAAGGAGATCTTAAAAGCACTCAGATAAATTAACTTGAAAAATAAAAACAAGTAGAACTGTTAAGTAAAACCAAGGGGTTGATCTTTGAAAAGTCCAATAAAGTTGACCGTTTCTGTTGGTCTAACCAAGAAAGAAAGGGAGAAAGAAAAGAAAATAGATTGCATCACTAGAAATGAGGATGGGATAAAACCAAAGATATGAAAAAAGAATTAATGTAAGAGGATACTGTATGTAATCCTGTTTGAATAAATTAATCTCAGTTTAATTTTCTAAGAATCAAATATGAGTATAGGAGAGTTGTAATACTCAAACTGACCAGTAACCCTAGAAGGTGTTGGTCGGGGTCTGGAAAATCAGCACTTTAAAATCCTGCTGGGTGATGTGTGAGTTGGTAGTAACTTTCTGGAGAGTAACTGAATAAGTTATGTTAAAAGTCTTAGAATTCTGCATGCCATTAATCTAGCAAATACACTGTTAGTTTATTCTAAAAATCATGTTAATGTGTTAAGATAAAACTATAATGTCTTTAATCACTCTTCTTTATGATAGCAAAAATTACTTTGAATATTCAGCTAAGTGAATTACCTAGTGAAAATATATATGACATTTCAAATAATATTGCAAAAGAATATTTACTGGTCTGGAAAGAAATTTAAAACAAATTTAAAATTTTACAGAACAATAATTACATATGACTATATTTGTAAAATACATATCTCTATCAGTATATGAATATAAAGCAGTTTAGAAGGTTATGTACCAAATGTTAACAGCAGTTATCTCCGGGTGGTTGGATTATAGGTAATTTATTTTCTTGTCTGTCCTTTTTATTTGTTTTAAAGATGGACATGCATTTTCTTGGGTAATAAGAAAAAAAAGAAAATATTTAATATTTATCTTTACTCAATGTGCTACAAACATTGAACAATTTATTTATTTAAAAAAGGTTTTTTTATTAAATTTTCTTTTTTAAGTAGGCGCCACACCCAATGTGGGGCTTGAACTCATGACTCTGAGAGCAAGAGTCCCACATTCCTCTGACTGCGCCAGCCAGGCGCCCCTGAACAATTTATTTTAAAAACTTACTTTAAGTGCTCGCTTCGGCAGCACATATACTAAAAAATTACTTTAAAAACATCGTCTTTGGGTGCCTGGGTGGCTCAGTGGGTTAAAGCCTCTGCCTTCAGCTCAGGTCATGATCCCAGGGTCCTGGGATCCAGCCCCGCATCGGGCTCTCTGCTCAGCGGGGAGCCTCCTTCCTCCTCTCCCTCTGCCTGCTTCTCTACCTACTTGTGATCTCTCTCTGTCAAATAAATAAATAAAGTCTTTAAAAAAAAAATAAAAACATCATGTTTCTACCCCCAAATTTATCTTATTTTTTTTCCCAGTGATAATTTGAAAGAATGAACTAGAATGTAATTCCCAATTTATTTTTGAGAGCCCAAATCCATCTTGTCCATGTAATAATTTACTTACATCCCACGTGGATACTTTACCTACTGCCCTTCTCTTCTAGGTGGCTGCTGCTGCTTCTCTTTTCCTTCTCTTTTATCCCTAAGTGATAATGATGCTATCCCAGGACAGGTGGCCCCTGGGTCTTAAATGTTGCTCAGACCTTCTAGATACTAACCTTCTCTTGGCCTACAGCTTCAAACATCATTGCAGGTTTTCTCCCCCCTCATGGCTTCTTCCATCTATCTTCCTATAGGTCCTCACATGGTCTTACTCCCAGACACCTGGAGGTAACTGATGAAGGATGGGACACCAATTTGAGAAGATTTGTATTTATTTTAAACAGACTTGCTTTCTGAAACTGTTCGTCATGTTTGAATGAGAGATTAAAAAAAGAAAAAACAAACAACCATTGATTGAGGGCTTACCGCGTACTGGGCATTACGCTAAGCACTTTAAAGAAAATTATCTCCTTTATTCTTCCTAACTTAAATAGAAAACCAAAGCTCACATAGGGTGTGCAATTGACTCAAAATAACACTGGCCATAAGGATGGAGCTAGGACAGAAGTTCAGGTCTGGCTGTCCCCAGAGGCACCACTCCTCAGCTCCTGTACTGCATTATAATACCGCCCTGTGTTCTGGCTGATCATTCTTTTTGCTGAGTAATTCACCATCTGGTAGCCATCGCACTCTGGTGTTAATTGGTGCTAATTTTCTGCTGATGGCCAAGTGACTATAGTTGGGTTTTAAAGTAGAACAAGCTATGATTAAGGTGTGAGACTTGGGAGGTTAAAGTCACGACTTTCTCTCCTTACTGTGTACGACTTTAAATAAGCTACTTAACCTCTGTGAGCCTTAATTTCCTTGTTTGCAAGATGAGAACAATACCTGTGTCAGGAGAACTTTGGAGAGGGTTAAGTAAATAGTATTGAAATGTTTTGTCAGTGGAAAAAACACTGTAAACGTGAAGCACCCGATGCTAAAGCAGTTTCAGGATCGGCAAAGACTGCAGCTTCCAGAAACCAAGTTCATTAGAGAGTGGGAGGGCCTGCCACTTCCTTGGAACAGAGAGCAGATGATGAGTTAGTAAGTAATGCTTAAACTTCTCATCAGTGTGTTTGCCTGCTGGGGGGATCACTGTCTAGTGGGTATCACAGACTACTGTTGATGCCCGTGAGTAGTGGTTTGCTGTGGGAGGTGGATAGGGAGGAGACTGATTTTGCTTGTTCAGCATAAACGCAGGAGGGGATGGATGATCGCTAGTCCTACTATCTCACAGGTCGGCCAGCCTATATCTGGAGTGCTCTGTGGTTCAGTATAAGAGCCCCATTTCGAAAGGCTTGTAGACAAAATGGACCCCATTCAGGAAAGAGCACCTGAGGGTTAGGCATCTCAAAACCATGTCACTTGAACAGATGATGGAAGGGAACTGAAATGCTCACTTCAGGGGGAAGAGAAAAGGCATGGAGCATGGGGCCTTGGTGGTCTACGTTAGCAGTTTGTAAATCTGGCTGTCCATGAGAATCACAAATTCCAAGCCTCTCCCCTGCTCCAAATTCTGATTTAGCAAGATTAGGGTGGAGCCCAGAATCTTTTTTTTTTTTTTTTTTTTTTCCTTAAAGATTTCCCCTAGTTCTTATGCTTGGTTACCATGAGTTTAGGTGGGCCTTAAGAAAGATTTGCCTTAGGGTGATGTCAATAGCCATGTAAGGGAGGGAAAAAACACTACAGATAACAAACACTAAACAGAGGTAAAATTTCTCAACTGTCTGAGTGTGAGATTGGTGAAAAAAACCATTACTAAAGATTAATTTGCTGTTTTAAATGTGGCTTGGGAAAAAATGATTAATTCAACTTTGGGAGTCTGATAGATTTCAGGTTTTAACCTAAAATTTCAGGTGCATTGATATTCCCCACAGCGTGTTCCAATGAATATTTGTTTTATCGGAATACTACTCCTGGAAAAAAAAAAAAAAAAAAAAGAATACTCCTGCGAAAGACCAGTTCCATGACATGCTAATATGTGTTCCAGAAAAAAAAGAGGGTTCTGTGGACTATCAATACACAGCATTACTTGCTTTCTGGGAGACATGGAGTTAAATCGAATGGTTGCTTCATTGTAAAAATCAAGGAGTACGCAATTCACTAATGTCCATTGCAGAGCTCTGGAAGGAGAATGTTCTGTGTAGCATCTTCAGAAATGTCTGAGCTCAGAATCTTACTTTAGGAATATTCTGTGCAACTGATGTTACTGATGACACACATTAAGAAATGTCACTCTGCCAAGCAGAGCAAAGTCTAGAAATCACGGAAGGGATGAACAAGGCTAGGAAGTGCTGCAGAGACTCAGAAGAATGAGAACCAGCCACAGGGGTTGGCAATGGTGAGAAAACAATTTTGATAGAAGTAGTAGTGAAAGTAAGAGTGTGCAGATTTTGGGATATCCTCTCATGTTTTCATACTGCAAGCTGAATTGCAGATAAAGTAAAATATTTGAGATTGGAATAATTCCAGAAAACACAGTCATCATAGTTACATCATTTAGTTAAGGTAGGAATGGTGAGGCTAACCCCTTATTACTGGAGGGAAAGCAAACTCAAGGGAAAATTTTATTTTATGTTTTTGATCAGTTGAAGAAAGGTATAAAGAGGGATATATTTAAGGTATTAGAGATAAGGGAAATAGATTTAAAGACTAGGTAGAGTAAACTTGACAACGGAAGATTAGGGGTACCTGGGTGGCTCAGTCCGGTTTTTTATTTTTTTTAAGATTACTTCTTTGAGAAAGAGAGAGTGCTCTCAAGTGGGGGAAGGGCATGTAGAGAGGCAGTGGAAGAGAGAGAAGCAGACTCCTATTAAGCAAGGAGCCTGATACAGGGCTTGATCCCAGGACCGCAGGATGACGGCCTGAGCTAAAGGCAGACATTTAACCCAATGAGCCACCAGGCACCCTGGCTCAGTCAGTTAAGCATCTGACTCTTGATTTTGGCTCAGGTCATGATCTCAGGGTGTGAGACAGAGCCCCCATGTGGGGCTCCAAGCTGGGCCTAAAGCCTACTTAAGATTCTCTCTCTCCCTCTCCCTCTGTGCCAACCTTCCCCCTGCCCGGCCCAGGTACACTTGCTCTCTCCCTCTAAAAAGAAAAAAAAAGATTAATTTTTCTCCTTTTGGGATAGGTAAGAGAATTTTTTTTAGATTAGTAACTGTCCATCTGGGAGATGAAGTTTTTTTTTTAAAGATTTTATTTACTTATTTGACAGGGAGAGAGCTCGCAAGTAGGCAGAGAGGCAGGCAGAGAGAGAGGAGGAAGCAGGCTCCCCGCTGAGCAGAGAGCCTGATGTGGAGCTCAATCCCAGCACCCTGAGATCATGACCTGAGCTGAAGGCAGAGGCTTAACCCACTGAGCCACCCAGGCACCCATGGGAGATGAAGTTTTAATCTTCATATGTTTTGGGTTACCTAGGTTGTCTTACCTGTGTTGAAGTGTTAAAGTATGCTTGCGGTAGAGTAGGAGTTCAGCTTGTGGCCCTTCTTGTCACCGTCACTGGTGCTCCTACGTCTGGACGTCTTACTGCGTCACACCACCAGCAAGTAGACAAAAGAAAGGAGCGTCCGTTCAGCTCAACGCAGATAACTGTATTCGTGATATCATTTAATAATCCTGAATGGCTGGATATAAGCCATGAATCCTTCTGCTATTTATTTATGACCCCTGTTATCTTGCACTGTGCTTGGAACAAGCTGCACTTTTCATTTGTGCCTTGATTTGTTTTTCGGTGGTCATTCTAGTTGCAGTTTTTCTGCTCTGAGGAAGGTTGGCTTTATGCTGCTGAAGATTTGCACATTTCACTCCTGTGTACTCACTTACGTCTATAGTGTTAATGGCGGCTGCATGACTCACAGTCTGCATAAGCATAAATTAACTGCAGTAGCTCTGTGGTCCTTGCTGAGATTGCTCTGGAAGACCACCCAGAAGTGGAATTTACACAAACTGCACAGGCCCACTCAACTTCAGAAACTGAGCAGCACTGACCAAATTACACCTGCCTCTCCAGTGTGAACCAGCTACCCGTTTGTTTCTGATGGAGGTTCACGCTGTTGATCTTAAACTATAAAGGGCTTTATGGGCTGAATTACGGCTACTTTAAACAAGACTCCTTCCTTCAAATCAAGTACTTTGCACATAGTGAGCACTCCATTAATGCTTTGGACTATGACTTAATGAAAGCTCACATCTTCTAGTCAACTTCTTTTCATGGCCTCCAGCTTGGAGGGAAGGCTTTTTGGTATTGAATGTTGGTCTTTCATATTATTTTTATTTGGGGGTGCAGTGGAGTGTAAACTTACTGACTTACATAAGACATCTCAGTTTTGTGATGAATCTTCTGAGGTGATTTGCTGGCAGAATCTGAGTAATTCATGGAATCTAAGGTTTTATTCTTTGATTCATGTGAGCAGAGACAATAGCTATAAAATCAATATTTTTAGTAAATTCACCAAGAAAGGGGCAGGTATATGATTTTTTTGTCTGGGGACTGGGTCTTTTCTGACAGATTTTTCACTTGGTTGGTGCTTAGTTCAGTGCTTCCCACAAAGACAACTTTTTAATGGTGATGTGTGACAACTTGTGAATGTGGAAGTTTATATGAAGCAATGGGAAATAACTTTAACTTCCTTGTTGGGGCAAAGAGTTACTTTGGAAACTACTGTTATAAACAAATTGAAATAATTAGGAATGTGAGATGCTTTGTTATTTTAAATAGGAGAAGTTTTCTTTGCTTTAAAGGAATGCCATCCAGGTCAGTGGTTTGTAGGATCATCTGGATCATATGGAGAACTTAGAAGTAGAGATTTCCAAACTCTTTAATCTGTGCTTTTTGAAAGCTCGGTGTAGTTCAGATAATCATACGTCTTTCAGAATCATTGATTTGGGTCCAGGCAACCAATGATTTAGTACTTATTTTTATTGCAGACTTAGGTTAAGAAACATTTTATACCATCTCTTCCAAGGCAGTTATATACTTTTCTATTAGAAAGTAGGCTTTCAGTATCTTTATGATTAAAAAAGTTACAGTAATCTGAGATCCTGTGAGGAACCATACAGCTTGAAGCTTTATTGATCCTACCAAGTCACAAGAATAAATCGGGAATTTATTCTTTATTTTTTCAACAAATAGAGGTAGCAACTGATTCAGAAGCAACCTAGTCTTCTCTTATTTCCCTCAAATACTAAATAAAGGTACTATTCATTATCTACCTAGTTACTTGAGCAAAAATTCCAAGAAGTTGTCCTTGATTATTCTCTTTCCCTCACACTCCGTATCTAACCAATACATTTTGCACTGGGCACTTTCAAAATATATTCTGAATCCAAGTTCTCATTATATTCCCTGCTTCACCATTATCTTTATCATCTTTCACCTGAATTACTGTGATAATCTTTCTGCTTTGGCTTTTTTTTCCCCCTCTTAATAGATTTTATTTTTTGAACAGTTTTAGATTTGCAGAAAAGTAGAAGAGATTGTGCAGAGAGATCTCATATACTCTCTTACTCCGTTTCTCCTATTATTAATATCTTACATTTCTATAGTATATTTGTTACAGTTTATGAACTAATATTGATATATTTTTATTAAGTAAAGTCCATACTTTATTCAGATTTCCTCAGGGTTTTTTTTTTTTTTTTTAAGATGTATTTATTTATGTGTGAGAGGGAGAAAGCAGATGCAAGTGAGTGAGGGTGGGTGGGGAGCAGAGATCATCTCAAGCAGACTGCCCACTGAGCACATAGCCCCCACATGGGGCTAATTTCACGACCTTGAGATCATGACCTGAGCCGAAATCAAGAGTCAGATGCTTAACTGACTGAACTGCCCAGGTGTCCCCAGAGTTCCTGAGTTTTTACCTAATGTCCTTTGCCTATTTTAGGATCTTATCCAGGATACTGCATTACACTTAGTCATCATCATGTCTCCTTAGTTTCTCTTGACTCTGACCGTTTCTCAAGACTTTCCTTATTTTTGATGACCTGAAAGTTTTGAGGAATATTGGTCAGGTATTTTGTATGATGCCCCTCTATTGAGATTTGTCTGATGTTTTTCTTACAGTTAGACAGAAGTTATGGGTTTTGGGGTAGAAGATCACAGAGATAAAGTGCCATTTTAATCACATCACATCAAGGATACCTACTATCAACATGACATCACTCTTAATATTGACCTTGGTCACATGGCTGAGGTAGTATTTACTTGGTGTCTCCACTGCAAAGTTACTCTGTTTTCCCCTTTCCATACTATGCTCTTTGGAAGGAAGTCACGATGAATGGCCCACGCTTAAGGACTGGTGAGGTATGTTCTTTATCTTGGGGGCAGAGTAGCTATATAAATTATTTGGAATTCTGCAAAGAGAAATGCATGTCTTTTCTCTCATTTATTTAATGAATCATTTACTTATATAGATAGGGACTCATGGATATTTAGTTTATACCTTGGGTTATAATCTAATACTACTCTATTTATTTTGTTGTTCATATGTTCCAGCTTTGGCTATTGGGAACTTTTTCAGTTGGCTCCTGTATCCCTTTGAGACACCCCCTTCAATGTGGGGTTTTTGTCTTTGAGCCCTTCTTTGCTTTTTAGCACCACTTGATAATTTAGGTTTATCTTGTGTATTTCCTGCCCCAGTTCTAGAATCAGCCATTTCTCCAAGAAGCCCTGGATCCTTTTATTAGAGAATGGTATTAAAAACCAAGTTCCAGGGGGGTACCTAGGTGGCTCAGTTGGTTAAGCATCCAACTTTTGAATTTGGCTCAGGTCATGATCTCAGGGTCCTGGGATTGAGCTCTGCATCTGGCTCCCTGCTCAGCACGGAGTCTGCTTGTCCCTCAACCTCTGCTCCTAACCGTCCCTCCCATCCTCCCCACCCCTCACCCTTGCCTCAAAGAAATAAATAAACAAAATCTTAACAAACAAAGAAAACCAAGATTTGGGTACCAGGTGGGCTGTCTGTTTTTGTTGTTGTTTTTTGTAGTTCATTTTTCACATAGGAGAGTGAAATTTTAAATGATTTAAATCAGATTATAATTTTAAAAAAACTGATGATTTATCTTTAAAAATCACAACTCTTTATAATGGCTTTTAAAGTTGAGATCTGGGGGTGCCTGGGTAGCTCAGTCAATTAAGAGTCTGACACTTGGTTTCAGCTCAGGTTATGATCTCAGGGTTGTGAGATCGAGTGTGTGGGGGGCTCTGTCTCAGAGGGGAGTCTGCCTGAGATTCTCTCTCTCCTTCTGTCCCTCCCCTCCACTCTCAAATGAATAAATCTTGTGGGGGGAAAAAAACTGTATAGAGTAGCAGATGTTATCATCTTTACTTTGCAAATCAAAAACACAACTGATTTTTTAAGATCTAAATGACTGTTTTAGTGCTTTGTAGAAACAGGAGTACACACACTTAACACTGACAATTAGATTTTTTCTCCATGGTCTCTTTATTCTTAATTTATGCTTTTCTCTTCTTAATTTTGTGTTGCTTCTTCTGTTTGTGTATAGTGATATTTAGGAAATGAAGGGCTTTGGATAAACATATTCTCTAGACAACTAAAATGTGTATCTTAACCCTAAAATTATTAACTAATGATTTAAAAAATAAAATCCTGTCTAAATAATATACTTCTGTGTCTTACTATATAGCATAATTAAATGATTGATTTCATGACTTGTAGCTATCATTATTAATATTAAATATTATATTTAACACAGTTATTAAATTGTGTTATAAAACAATTGGACAATGATGCCCTAATGAGGTAGTTAGGGTTCTGTAAAGTGTGGAGGATGATATTCTCTTACCTTTCCATCTCCCATTGACATCCTCAGAGGATTTTGAGGTGTGTAGAATCTTTGCCTCTATAGTCACCAACTCTGGATTTCCCTGTTTGAATTTCTTTTGTTGTCTCTCTAAAATTTTAGGATCTTCTATTTATTGTGTCTAGCACTAACCTGCTAGCCACAACTTCTATTGTTCTCATTCTGATTACAACCTAGACTAGAAAAGAAAATTTCCAGGGAAAATAAGAAAACAAATATTATGTGTAAAACTGATGTAGGGCAATAAATTTTACCACCTCCCAAGTCTGCCTCATCCCCCAGAGAGCACATGCCAAGTATGTACACAACACCGGTGTTAAAGGACCAGGCAAAACCATTGGAAACATTCTCCCACAGCGGTATGACGAGACAAAGAGCCCATTGATCCCAGTCTCATGTGTGCCTACTGGTGGTCTCTGGTAATTTGCAGGAGCAGCTGTCCCGTGGTCAAAATGCAGGTAAAGCACTTTGGCCAAATCTGGTTAAAAATAGTGAGGGAGAATAGAGAAATCAAAATTATATTGTACCTAAAATGGGTGCAAGTGTATAAGAGCTGTAGACATTTTTATTTCCAGCTAATTTCTGGGTTTTTGGCTTTTACTGAGGGTTTGAGTTTGCTAAAAATCTGGCTGAAGAAGAAATAAAGTGCGGTGGTTTAAACACGAGGGCTTCCATAACAAAAGACCACAGACCAGGAGGCTTGAACACCAGAGCTTTACTGTGTCTCAGCTCTGGAGCCTAGAAGTCCCAGACCAAGATGTCAGTAGGGTTGCTTCCTTCTGAGCTCTCTCTTCTTAGCTTGTGGGTGACCGTCTTCTCCCTGTGCCCTCAGATGGTCTTCCTTCCCGGTCCATCTGTGTCCTGATTTCCTTTTCTCATAAGGACACCAGTCACATTGGATTAGGGTCCACTTGAATGACCTCATTTTAACATAATTACCTCTTTAAAAACCCTATTTTCAAATACAGTCACAGTACTAGGGGTTAGAACTTCAACATAAGAATTTGGGGAGGACCCATTTCAGCTCATAACAGGAAGAAGGTGTCCTCTATCCCCTTTAACACTGTTTCTTTAGTGCTTTGAGTTTATTTTCAATGGCTAAAGTATCTTTAGTTTAGAGGTATTATTCTCCCTCGAGATATAAATATACACAAGAAGTAAATTATTTTATTTTATTATTTTATTTTATTTATTTATTTGACAGACAGAGATCACAAGTAGGCAGAGAAGCAGGCAGAGAGAGAAGAGGAAGCAGGCTCCCTGCTGAGCAGACAGCCCGATGCGGGGCGCGATCCCAAGACCCTGGGATCATGACCTGAGCCGAAAGCAGAGGCTTTAACCCACTGAGCCACCCAGCTGCCCCAGAAGCAAATTATTTTAAAGGAAACACATGATTAAGTGCTGTAGATTATACAGATAGGACATGATACTGGAACTTAAAGACGGTAGTTATCAATATGGCCTAGGGAACAGCTGTGGAACTTGGGAGCCAAAAATGGCCTTAAGAATTGGTTGTTTTTTCAGTCTTACTCATCTGTAGGTTTGAGTTGTACAGATGCAAATTTTTATCCCCTCACACTCACTTTTCCTCTGTTCTTTCCTTTCCTGTTCTCCTTTTCTTTATTCTGGGGAACTACAGAAAAATTTAGACAGCTTACCTCTCCATGGAATAGTTTGTTTGGAGAAGCACTGATTTATCTCAAATGCTTCATTTTCCTAATGAGGAAAATGGGGTTCACAAGTTAAATGACTTGTCCTGGTTTCTGAACTCGATTCCAGGTCTCTTGATTCTTAATGCTATATGCTGTTGACTGCATTGTGCAACTATTTTATTATTATTATTTTTTAAGATTTTACTTATTTATTTGGGGGGGAGGTCAGGACAGAGGGAGAGAGAGAAGCAGGCTCCCAGATGAGCAGGGAGCCTGACCTGGGTCGGGGAGCAAGATGGGAGAGCTCCATCCCAGGACTCTGGGATCATGACCTGAGCCGAAAGCAGGCACTTCACCAATTGAGCCAGCCAGGTGCCCCAAATTATACAGCTATTTTAGAGAATGTTTCATTTGTGTTTTAAGGACAAATAAGATTTCTTCTCTATGTTGTATAAACAGATCATTTATATTATTTTGCATTGGCCTTCTCTCTTAAATATTTCCAGTTTCTTCAGTTATATTTATTGCTATTCTCTCTTATGTTTTGCTACATAATTTTGGCACTCCTATTAAAATCGTATCCCAACTAAGATCACAAGCAGAGTAATACATTTTGTTTATATGTATGTATGTATATGTGGCCAAAATATTGCTAGATGTACTTGTAGCCGTAGGTCAATTTTAGTTAGTATCTTTGCTTAGATAGAAACCTATCTTTTACTCAACTTATAATACATGCCAGAGCCTGACCTGGGAAGTTCATAGTAGGACACACATAAACTGTAAAAGGCAAATAAATTCCTTCCATTCTATAAAGAGCGCTGCCGAGACTTAGAGCAGTAATTACCTTCTCCAAAGTCACCTAGGGTAGCATGGGGTAGACCTAAGCCGGGCTCTGGTCTGTCTGTCTCAGTCAGCTGGCTTTTCCACGATTACCACCTTAATATTTTTTTTAAAGATTTTATTTATTTATTTGACAGAGAGAGAGAGATCATAAGTAGGCAGAGAGGCAGGCAGAGAGAGAGGGGGAAGCAGGCTCCCAGCCGAGCAGGGAGCCCGATGTAGGGCTCCATCCCAGGACCCTGAGATCATGACCTGAGCTGAAAGCAGAGGCTTAACCCACTGAGCCACCCAGGCGCCCCTACTGCCTCAATATTAAGTGCTGCATAGACTCTACCACTCTGCTGCATAAAGTCTCGGACCAACATCTCAGGGTGGCAGTGATCCCAGTGACAGGACCATGGCCCGGTTACGAGGAAAACATAAAAAACCACACAATACCAAGCAGAAGCAGAGTGTGCCCGTGGGGGAGTGGGAGCTTACACGGCATGGTACTTGGGTGCCATACGGTGCCCAGGGGAAGAGTCTATCAATAAAGGAAGAGGTGCTTGGGGTGCCTCGCAGTCCCTGAACCTCATTTTCTCATTAACAGGCTCCTGTGGGGCCTCTTCAAGTAGGGTGCCTCAGGTTTGCTGCTCTTTGGCTGACTGTTTTGATTTCTAAATTTATGGGTTGTTTGATTCATTTTTGTCAGTTTAAAAAAAAATAGAGCATGCCGTTAATGGGCACCTTTTATTTGTACATTTTTTCTCAGTTTTTGTTGTGGAAACTATTGTGTCTTTCAATGTTTAAATTTATTTTTTCCTGTGTATTTTCCTGTCTTTTGTCTTTATAGCATCTTTATCATCAAAATAAAACATAGAGGCCTAAGTTTTAAATGCATTAAGTAGGTATCTCATAACCTAGTTCTACTTTGGTTACAATATCAGAATATTCTGGGTTGAAAGTAACAGAAATACCCCAGTAAAAGTGGTTTAACAGGGAAAGACTTGACTACCTCAACACAAACTCTAAAGAAAGACCCTTCTGGAACTGGAACACATCAGAGTTCTATGTTGGCATTTCTGTGATTCTCCTGGCCTTCCCTTCAATGTTACAAGATTGCCGTAGCGGTTCTAAGTGTCACAGCCTTAAATAATAACCTCAAAGGCAGGAAACAGGGAGAGGGATAAAGTAGGAAAAGGGCCTTCTCCCTAAATCACCTCTGTCCTTTTCATGGAGAAAAACCTTTCCAAGAAGTGTCCCAGCAGACCTCCCGGTACCTCTCGCTGGTCGGAATGGGGTTACCTGCCTATCTGGGAACCAGCCATTCCTGTTGGGGGGCTGAGGGGGAACACATCTTGAGCACCCTTCCAAAACTGGGATTCTGTCTTCAGGGAAGAAGAAGACTGGCTGTTAGATAGGCAACAACCAGTGTCTGCCGCAGTTGTTGAACACTTTTAGTATGGTCAAATAACATGAACCGGTGTAGGATTTCAAATCTGATGAGTGCAAAGAAGGAACAACTGCTATTTGGGTATAAACTCAAGGGATTTAACATCTTCTGGCCACTCCTTTTCAAACCAGCAATGATGAAAACTAATCTGTGGGGGAGAGTTTAGAAGTTAGACAAAGGGTTGGGATACTAGAATGAGGTCGGGGGAGGGGGCGTTCCAAGCAGAGGAAGCATATTCTATGTATGTAGCCAGAAGAAGGGGCACAGATACTCATAGCTATTATTAAAAGAAATTCTAAAACTTATAAGTAGGCTCCTGAAATATTGGAATTTCTGAAAATTTTCTATGTTTTAAGGGGACAACAGAACAGGTTATTTGACCTGGACTGTTCTAGAAAATCCTGGGTATAGAGGAGTTGTCATATATAATGATGACCTTATAGGCAGAAATCCGTCTGTTACTCCTTCTTCTTCCTTCTAATAACTTCTGCAGCTAGAATCTTAGATTGACATCAATTTAAAACACTAAGAACAGCACACTCACCTTTCCACACATTACCTAAAACCTTTTGGCACAATGAGTTCCTCAGCTTCATGTAGCTCATACTTAACGTGGTTCTCATTAAAAAATTTTTAATTCATTTGGACATTAAGCAAAAGCCGTTTCTCTGACACTTTGTGGGTTCCTCGTAAGAGACAATACAATTTTTAAAAATGATAAAATAAATAACTTTTGACTTCAATACACAGAACTTTCCTGGACTCTGGGTTATTTCCTATAAATAGAGGACAGTAGTTTTATAAATTTGTTCAGGACTGTAAAACTCTACTGAAAGACTAAAGCCACCCTCTTTTAAAAATAAAAAAGACTAAAGCCACCTTTTTTTAAAAATACAGTTTTGTTATCTAAAGAATGCATTCATTGTATATTTAAATTATTGAAAAAAGTAGTAATGATACTTAAATTTTCCTAACAACTACAAATTCATAAAAACTATTCAGGTTGAAAAATTTGGGAGTTTAGGTTTAAGCCTTTTTTAGTGTGCTAATATTGCTACAAGTGCCCCAAAATAATAGTGGCTTAAACATGGTAACAGGATTGGTATGGTGCTACCAGTATATATGTACCTTCAGTACGAGGGCTGGTAAAAGGCTGATATTCTGATACCAGCTTCTCTCTTGTGATGTAAGGCTGCTTCAGCTCCTGGAATCACATCTACATTCCAGCCAGTGAGAAGAAGAAAGGGATGCAGCTCCGTGGAAGGTCACAACTCAGATGCCATACACATCACTTCTGCCTGCATCCTTTCGGCGAGAACTTAGTCACATGGTTACAACTAGCTACAAGAGAGTTAGGAGATATTGTGGAAAGGTTGTCTTACTTAGGCAGCTTATGTGCCCATCGAAAACTCAGAGCATCTATTTCTAAAATAAAGAAGTGGAGAAAGGACATGGAAGACCATAGCAGTGTGTGCTATATTCTCCAACTTTTGGCAATTGCCAAAGCAGCTAGTTGTGTAGCGTTAAGCTTAGATGTGAGTATGGAATCAAGGGGTTAAATGGGTGTCTGTGTGGACATAATTCTATTTATGTATCTTATACTCCACATAACCTTAGTTCATGCATTTTTATATTCCTGCTATCTAGCTTAATATACTACTGAAAATATAAGCACATCACACGTGGTGTGGAATGAATGAAGGACCATCCCTTTTTGCCTTTCTAGTATAATCTGTATTATGTGTGAATTGTTCTTCACCCTTGCTTTTTGTTTGATCCTGTCTATACTTTACTTACTTATTAGAAGAGGATTTAGAAGTAGAGATGATCATAGTCCATAGCACAGTAGAGACCTACTTTTTGTCTTGTGTGTGTAAAATCTGAGAAATATGAATTAACTTCTACCACAGGACCAACTTTCCTTAATCCCCAAAGAGATAGTATTAACTCTACTATTAAGTCTTAATTAATAATAGAGTAGTTGTGTGTTTTTTGAAGGTTCAGTACTGTGTCTGAGAATTCTAAAAACATTCTTGTTTTTCAACTGATACCGGACATCATTAACTCATTTGTGAAGATGTTTTCTCTGCACTCTACACGTACATTTTACATATTGACCGGCTACCTCTAGAGAAGATAAGATGGTCCAAGGAATAAGAGTTTTTTGAAACAATTTTTCACATCTCAAAGGAGGCATTTTATTGAATGTTTGGCCACTGTACCTATTTATAGCCTTCTGTTAATGTACAGATCCATTTGTTCGTATGTTAATTCCTACTACACATTTTTAATAACTCTTCAATGCCGCATGCCGCAGTGAGTGTTGGGAATATGAAGAAGGACCAGACCCAGCCTGCATCTCTCTGACACACAGTGTGGGGGTCTCTGTGCCAGACCCCACACCATGCAGTAACTGAGGGGCAAGCAAGGAGCTCTGGGAGGCAAGGGGCCAGGCAGGGTGCTGACGAGATTGAGGTGGGTCTTCACAGTTGCCTAAGTGCTTGTCACTAAGGAGCTGGGGGGAGGGCACTGGAGGCCGGGGGCACTGGATGCAGGCTAATAATATGGCAGCAGTTGCATTGGTGAGAGTGAAGGACACAATGTGGGTTACAGTTGGGGTGGGAAACCTGGGATCAGGGCCCTCAGACACATTGCAGAGGAGTGTGAACTTGATATCCCTCAGTCAGTGGCTTTGAAACTTTTTTGTCTGTGACCCATAGGAAGATGTACCTTTTTACATGATGATTTATTGCCAGGCCTGGTCCTACCACTTGCATGGCCTGGGCCAGAGGACAAATGGGGATCCAAGATAGCTAATTATTTAAGAGGTTATAAATCAAGGCAATAAGCTATTACAAAATGATATACCAACCTACTTTGACAGATGTACCTTATAACAAAAACAGCGAAATACCAAATAACTGAGAATAGTACAAATTTAAAGTTAATTTAGACTTCCACCAAAAGACTGTCATTCATCCTGGGGAAATGTAGGCGTGACGGCAACCAGGCCAAGTGGAGGAGAGAAGTCTCCCTCAGCCTTCTCTTCCAATGGCTATGGATCTGTCAGAGAACACCTCCTTTGTTTTCTCCTTTGTGGGACAGAGCAGCTCTCCCATCTGTCCTGTCACTGCCCCTTCCCTATCCCTGGCAGCCGGGCACCTGAGTTCCAAGGCCATGTAGACCATGCCAGTCTGGTCTGAGGGACAGTCTCTGGCCCCTTGGTGCTCCAGCTTCCCACTCTCACGGAAGAGTTTGAATTAAGACTTCTCTGACCAGAAATGTGGAAAGGAGAGAAAGCATTCTCCCCTGTCCTCTTTGTTCACCCTTCCCTCTGCCCTCAGGTCCAGTCTCTCTCCTTCCAGCTTCTGGCCACCCCTCGAGCTGGAGGCACACACACACTGGAAACACAACCTGCCTGGAAGGGCCTATCCAGGCTGAGGAAGCCAGCTAAGGGCCATTTGGTTGGACAATGCTGGGGTCTTTGGTATTTGGAGCTTCAGGGAAGGGAGCTTCAAGAAGGGACTCCTTGCCTGGTGGACGGGAGCACACAGTCAGAGGAAGGCCTGAGCAGAGGCTTTTTGCTCACTTGTCAGGATGGTCCTGCATAGCCCACCCATGTGCGATCATGCACACTCACAAATGCACATACATGTCCCTCAAGTTTGCACAGAATTGCACATACTCTTAATACTCTTACTATGTGAAGTGCGTTTGTCTTCTTTTCTATTCTAATTCAGTTTTTTTTAAAAAAATACTACTTGTAATCCACTAAATGAATTTTATAATACACCAATGGGTCAATTTGTGACCCACGTTTGAAAAGCTCTGCACTCGTTTTGGGGGTGGTAGTACTATGATCAGATTAGTGTTTTGGAAACTTCTGGCAGCTGATGGGATAATAGACTGGAAGAGAGGGCATGATCCTAGTTATGAGATTCTGAGCCAACGATAGACCCAAAGATGGTAAGGGTGAGAACAGAGAGGAGGGGAAGGTAGTAGAATCAACAGGTCTTGGTGACCAGTATGGTTTTGGGGGTGCAGAAGAAAACTGGATCAATGTCATGATATCCAGTTTCAGTGCTAGATTGCAGGGAATTATATTTGAGGGAAAAGAAATTGAATTGAGCTTAGTACCTACACCATTTGGGGTCCCGGGACAACCTTCAGGTAGCGTCACTTGTTAGTTGGAGAGAGGTTTAGTAAAGTCGGGACTGTAACAAGGCTTTTGGGTTTAGCGATAGGAAGCCACTGATAAACTTTAGCAAGGATACATGGTAGTGGCTCAAAGAGTGAATCTATTGGGAGGTCAGGAAAGGAAGACACAGCAGAGGATGTAGTTTACAGGATGTATGTAAGGAAGGCAGAGGATGTAGTTTCTCCCTTCCATACACTTGATTGCAAGCGCAGGAAAGTAGGGCACCGACTTGAAAGAGGACCTTTATTTCATTCCCGAGCACTTCTCTGAAGAAGGGAGGAGAAACCTATAGAAACCCGGGATCGAAGAGACAGCAGAGAAGAGGAGTCACTCACACGGCCTGGTGTCAGGCCGGATGAGAGAGTGCCTCTTAGCACAGAAGTGGAGGGAAGCTTAGACAGAAGGGAGAACCCCTGCAATGCAGGTGAGAAGGCTGTGTGTGGGGGCAGACGTGCCCCTCAGCAGACAGTTGCTGTGTTCGAGCACCAGGCACTGTGTACGTGCTGTGACCAAGGGGGAAGCCAGGCAAGGAAACCAGGAGGATGTGGAGCAAGTGTCCTTTAGACTGGGGTCAGGGATGCTGGAAACAAGGAAGAGGACCCAGGGCAGGGCTTTCCACAGCAGGAGAGAGAACAAAAACCAAAAATGGTCTACAGCTGAAATGGTGGTCAGGGATGGGTCAGAGAAGGATTGAAAGGAGGACTGTGACTAGCCAGGGCTTGGGGGAAATGTGCACCTGGCTTACAGCGCTGGTTATTGATAACCATGGCGGTCATAATACTTTTTTTTTTTTTTAATAGTTACTGACTTAGTTTAAGTATCAGGTGAAACTTTTCTTGAGAATACTTGAGAAAAATGGCTTTTTATGACAAAGGAAGCTGCTTCTCGCTTCTCCTTTCTCCTTCTCCCCTTTGATGACTTCTCTTGAAACTCATTTAGGTAAAGAAAGCCACTGCTTCCAAAAGTGCTTTGGTACCCTGGCATAATTTCAAAGAACTCTCCTTTCCCACTTAGTTAACTACATTTCCCCAGGAAAAAAAAAATCTTCTCTGTCAATGTAACATCCCTTAACAGGACTCCTGCTGGTGGGTTCTTGTATCTTGCTGTGGCAGCTGTGAACATATATACTATTGATTGTTAATGTGTGATATAAATCCGACTGGAGCATGCCCACTAATTGGTTTGAGAGCTAGATATAGACAATGCTGTCTTATAGTAGCCTGTGTAGATAGGCCTAGTCATAGGGTTAATTCTGCTTGACAGCACATCAGCAGCATCTTGGGAGTAATTACCCAACAGAAGTTTTCCCACAGCCGAACTGAGAGCTTCAAAGGCTTCTGAATTTACAACCAGTATTAACCTATATCTGAAACATAATGTTCCCACAAGAGCTCGGATTTTTTTTTTCCTCCTTCTTATTAAATGTATGGAGTGACTAGGTTCATTTACTGGGCGAAGAACTTAGTGAAAAATTACTTGGTATTGAATAATTGAAAATCTTAATAATAAGAAAGAGGATAAATTTAAATTTGAGTTTTTTATTGCTTTATTATATTACGGAAACAAGTTAATCTGCCTTTTTTTTTTTTTGATCCATAATTTATCCTCCTCTCAAAACAAGTTAAAAAGTTAACTATCTTTTTCATACTGTGCTGTCTCTACAGGTAATGTGCATGTTTAGGGGACTTAGGATAATGTGTACATCTAAAATAGTTAAAATAGATGAGGTATTTACATTTTAAAAGCGATTTTCCTTTTTGGCCAATGTACTGAAATCTCTAACTATTGGTTCCCCTCCCGCAAAGTAACAGTTGCTCTTTAATAAGCAATTTTTTTATTGTGAAAAATTTCTTTCTCTTTACAGGTCAGAAAGCAAGTTTGACTCCGGTTCAGGTATGTTTACATTAGTAATGTTATTCCCAGTGTATTTTATTTACATTATTCTCTGAGGAGTAACTCATCAGACCAAGAACCTTTTTGATTTTAAACAGACTAGGCAGCCTCTCAAAACATGAACCCCACCCAAGGCTGGCTATCGGCTGCTTGGAATCCTAACCGGAGATGTTCACTTTGGGATTCTTGATAGTTCTGCAATAAGGCTTCAATGCCCTCTATCTGCCAAGTTTCATTTTAAAAGCAGAAGTAAGAGTTTACATACTTATTGCTCAAAATAGAATATTATTCTCTAAGTAGATAAGGCATCCTGAATGATTTGAAGATTATGTGCAAGTGACTTGTCATCAAATGTGGGTAATAAATACATTTAATCCAGCAAACTATAGTTTATGTGCTGCTGAAGCAAGCACTAATCCAGAAAACTAAAAAGAGTTTAAGCCAATAGAAATAGAAATTTGTCTACGATTTGTTAGTTTTTAAAAAATTTGTTTTGTTGTGGGGGGGAATGGAAAGCTAAGGTGACCTGAAGCCATTATTTTGCATCTATCAGGAAAAAATTTATATTTTCAGAAACAATGGCATATCAACCTCATTAGATGTTCTTTTCATTAAGCCTGAATGTAGCCATATAATCCTTAGGTTGGACTGTGTCTTTATGTCATTTGCTGAGATTTATGTGCTCCAGAGTGTCAAATGGTATTTATAATTAAGACACAAAAATTGTCTCATATTCATACAAAGAAATTATGCCATTTAGTGAATTGTTAATAGATAAATAAACATTGATTTTCAGTTTCAGGAGAAAATAATTTGCAAAGAAACATATAATTTACTGAATTTGAAAGTAACATTCTTACACTGGTTTGAGTTCCATTCTGTTTTAACTTTAAAAAAAAGTGTTTGTTCGTTATGTTCACAAAGGACCTGAGGACCATATATATTCTTTTTGGTCATGACGTTAAGGTGCTAACATGCTTTTCTCCTTTAAAAGCTTCATCTTTATTTTATTGTATACCTTTATGAATGTCTCCGACTTGGTGAGACTCTTTAAATATGAAGTCTGTACATTTGAGTTAACAATTTCACCTCATTTGAGAACCCTGGTTCCAGAAATCTGTCCATTCTGTGTGTTTGGGCTTCTGAATCACATCTGACAGTGAGAGCATAAGATAAACATTACTGGTTTACAATAGAGACTAAATGGAGACTAAAGGCATGGTGACATTGTATCAATGATTTGACCTTTTATTGATTCATAAGAGGTGACTCAAAATAGGGTGAGAAGTCTTTGTCATTTCTTAAATATTAAAATCTCTAAGTATAATAAAAAATAAATGGAGAAAATTGATGGCATATGAATTTTTTACATAAAAGTTGGATCTTTTTATATCATTACCAGTATTACCAAATATTTATTAAGATCCTACTTCGTTATGATCCGATTTAATTCCCTAAACATCAGGTCAGAAACTGGTTTTAGGTTAAAGGATCTGGTACATAGCTCTTAAAAACGAAAAAGTCCAAGTTCATTTTGAAAGTAAAACCTGGAAATAGTGTACAGAATTGAAATATTAGGCAGCAGTTGTCAAAGTCAGAAAATTTATGTTGAATTTGCAAATCCAAATGAAAGCATGCTGCTAAATTCCCGTAGTGATAGTTATAACATCTGTACAGACACGCGTCTTTCACTCTGGTTACCAAACATTTTTTGTTCATGATTTTTATTTTCTCCAAGTCCTAATTTAAAAAAAAAAAAAAAAAGTTTATGATGGACAACATCTGCATGTCTTTGAAAACTACGAAGTTCTGTACTCTGAAAAATCTTATGGGGAATACTGATTAAAAGTTTATTTATTCTTTTAATTTCAAATTTAAATATGTTGTGGAAAGAATTCAGATGGTTTCAAATTAAGAAACAGGTAATTATGTTTTCTTATAAGCTCTTTTAGCTTAGTATCAGATGAGGGAATCATGACAAAGGAAGCTAGAACTGTGTTCTTTGGCATGCTATATCGTGCAAATTTGGTTAGAAATAAGATGGCATATTGGAACAATTAAATGTATGACTTTAATAGGTTCAGATTTTCTATTGTTCATCAAACACAGAAAGTAAACTAGCTCTGCTTAATGTTGTATACAGCTATAACAGTGTTCCTGACAAAGTAAGATTTTTAAATGAAGGAAAATGTCAATCTTGCAAAGGAAAAAAAACACTTAAAAAATAAATAGTATGGTTAATGACTGGCCATAAAGGAAAGGATTTCAAAGTAACATTTGATATATATATATATATAAATGTATATATATATATATATATATATATATATATCTCCCCTCCCAAATAAGGAACCCAGCTTATGCAGAACTTACTGCACATTTGCAATTTGTGTAAATGAGTTTCTGACTGTGGAGTGAGCTTCAGGAGGAAGGAAGGAAAGTTTTCACTGTCAGCACATGGTGAAAAATGTCAGTTGTTGAATACATACCCAAGCAATCAACCTAGAGAGTGATTTCATTTTTTTCTCAAAACTGTATCAACTTTTTTCTATAAAAGCAAACCCACAAACAGCTTGTGTTTTTTTTTAAAGCTTCAAAAAAATTATAATGAAATATTTCAACTATATATAAAAATAGAGTGTGGTATAATGAATATCCATATATCCATCACCTAGATTTTATAGTTGTTAATAATTTGCCATACTCATTTCACTTTTCTTTTTTTGCTTGAACTATTTTAAAGTAAAATACATACATTTCATGTCACTTTAAAAGCCTGAAGATTATAGATTACCTTGACTTAATGAAAGAGATCAACTATTTTTTCCAAGTTTTCATTTGTCTCAGAAATTCGAGTCACATACAGATTCTTATGGAAAGGATCATGGCATTACCATGTCCACATTAAGTTAAAGAGACATCAAAAGTTCTATTTGTGGTGAAGGTTAACAAAACCTTCAACCAGAAGGTAGTGGCACTGAATTAATTCTGATCCGAGAACCCCAAGAATGTTCTGTCCTCAAAGTTAATTTGATTAATACTGTAGCTGCCATCTAGCTGTGTCCTCTGTGTCCTGAGGTATATACTGATTAAACTCTGTTTCTGTTGATTTGTAACTCAATCACCTCAAGTTTTCGGCTTTGCTGACTGAGAGCAATCAACCTACCTTCTTTCTCAAGGAGTTTTAAGGTTTCCATTTTGATATTGTTTCCTCGTTGATGCACTAATGTTGCTTGCCTGCAATCGTGTGTAGTTGGTGACTTTACCAATAGAGTAAAACAGACTTCCTTTTATGTTCAGAAGTAGCAAGAAGCTGTGCTCTTCTCCCCACCTCCCAAGAAGGGTAGTTGATGCTGGGGGAAGCAGAGCATTGAGTTTAATGTAGTGATTAAACATGAAAGCTATATATCAAATCTCAGGAGAAACATGCTTTTGAAAGAGACAGGGAACTGTGGAACATACTGCGTGATAGGCTATGTAAACAGAGCCCTGGAGGTCAGTGTGTGGATGCAAACCAATTAAATAAAGAAATTACTGGCTTTGCTTTCTATCATCTGGATGGGGAGGATCAAAAGTTAACATGGACAGGGCTGAAGTGTAAACTTTGCTTGAATAACTTATAGGCACCTCTGGAAACGTTATTAACTCTTTCAATTCAGCACCAAGTTGTTGTTGTTTTTTGTTTTGTTTTGTTTTTAAATTTAAACGAAAGAAGTTACAATCAAAAATAAAATATATGCTCTCTTTGCCCTTTTGTACATGTCCATTAACAAAGGTGCTCGTGGTGAGTAGAATGGAAGAGAACGCAGGGGATGAGCTGCTGAGAAGAGCAGAGTTGACGGAGCAATCAGATTTCAGGGACGCGCACATGTCTTTTAAAAACAACCCATTTGGAAAAGCAGAGCTCTTGCAGAGTAACTGAAAAAAGATGTTTTCCTCTTCTCCTCAATACTGGGTATAAGGCAAAGCTGTAGTTGGGATTTACCAGTCACTACATAACATCAGGATGGTGTTATTTCTGTTTTATTAACATAGAATAGTTTTTTGACCAAGAAGAACCTGAAGCCTAGAAGTTAGTTAATAACTGTATGTTAAGGACTGCCTAGAGTCTAATTCTGTGCTCTTAACCTTCTCAGGCGATGTTTGGATGAGAAAATGAAATATCAAGTTAAAATGGTATAGTTTCATGGTCCATAAACATTCAAAATAAAGTGTTTTTTTTTTTTTTTTCTTTCTTCTGTAGAGTCATGTTGGCTGAGAAAGTGAATAAGCTTATGTTTAGTGCTTGTTGATTCTGGGCTGCTTGGAATAGCTCTACTAAGGAAATGGGCTCATAGAACACAGCAACTCAAAGGTATAAGATTTCAGAAAAGCAAATTATGGAGGATTAAGAAACCTAATGAGCATGTTTTAGTGTGGAGAGTTGAGGAGGGAGCTCACTCTTAAATAAAGCCCAAGAGTGTACAAGGTTAGGAGATCCTAAAAGACACGATAATAAAAGGCACAACAGAATATAATTATCTTGAAGGGAAAAAAAAAACAAAACAACAAAAAACCCGAGGAACAAAAAGCAGCTAGTGTCGCTTTTAAGATCTGTATAAAAAGGGCTCTACACCAGGATAAGGAAATCAAAGAATATAATCAGTTAAAGCTTGAGGCAAAAACATAAGGGCAGTGAAAAATACAGTGGACTGTTAATGGTGGTCACTAAGTTGAAGGGTAATGAGGAATTTGAATATAGTAGAACTAGAGTTTTGAAAGCTTGTGAGCAAATGAGACAGTCTGCCTAACATAGTAAATCTTTCTCAAGAAATTAATAAGGGAAACATTTTCAGATCTTACCAATGTGGAGATTGTGTTGACAATACTTCTCAGCTGTTTCAGATCGATTTTGTCATTTTTAATTTCTTATTTTTGAAGAGCTTGTAACAAAAAAGAGCAAGGAAATATAATATAAATCTCTAGACGAGTATTGAAATCTGTCTCTGGGCATCAGTCATTAGTAGAAATGAGAAAAATATTGTCTGTTCATCTGATCATTCATTCAACCTATGTTTACCAGGCATACTGTGTGCCAAACCTAGACCCTGCGTTTATAGCTGTGAACAGGGTGGATATAATTCATTCTCTCCTAGAATCTTACAACTAGTTGGACCATTATACAAATTCACATGGATTTCTTGCATATTTGGCTGAGAAGGGCTAATAAGGTTAAATTTAGATCCAGATGGTGAATTGAAGAACCCGTGATGTTTAAACATAAGCTAATATATTTTAGGTTTTGACAAATTTACCTTTCTTGACTTTATTCAAACCATATCACTTTGGTTTCCCCTTTGACTTTTAAGAGACCAGCCTAATAATGCTACTGGTTAGTGTGTAGTTTTTCTCTAGCTTTTAATAAGGACTGACATTTCACATTTGATTATCATTAAAAGAGATTAACTTACAAGAGAACAATGACAAATGTTAACGAATATTGTTCTCTTCTTCACTTTTATTTAATTTTTAATTTATTCTTTTACTGGATCCTAATCAGGGTTGGCCTAAAAAATCAGGCAGCCTTCTTTATAACAATCTTACTGAATTGTGTAGAAGCAAATGGAAAGGACAGGGCCTTTCATCTCCTTTTATAAACTAAACACCAGGAAGCAGCAAGGCATAGCAGCTAAGTGCAGAGGTTTGGGTTCAGATAGATCTAAATGAAGACTCTGTTTATTTCTAATAATTTTCAGTTGGTTTTCTTAGATTTCATGTATACCATTATGTTACATACTTAAATTTTGTTTTTCTTTTCTTATTTAGAATTAGAGCATTTAAAGCTGTGAACTTCCTTCAAAAACTTCAGCTTTTTAAATATTGTATTTTATTTATTTTTTAAAAAGATTTTATTTATTTGACAGAGAGAGAGCGATCACAAGTAGGCAGAGAGGCAGGCAGAGAGAGAGGGGGAAGCAGGCTCCCCACTAAGCAGAGAGCCGGATGTGGGCTTAATCCCAGGACCCTGAGATCATGACCTGAGCCGAAGGCAGAGGCTTAACCCACTGAGCCACCCAGGCGCCCTAATACTGTATTTTAAATAGTTGCAGTTTTGGCTTTCTTTTGGACACAATGATTACGTGGGAAAGTGTTTTACATTTCCATATGTTCTACTTTCCACTTTTGTTTGTAATTTTCAGTTTCATTGCTTGGTGGTCAAAGAATGTAGCCTTACTATTTTTCAGTAAGTCTATTATGCAGTACTTAATAAAGTTGTATTTTTTGGCCTAAGATATGTTTAATTTTCTTTTTAAGATTTTATTTATTTATTTGACAGAGAGAGAGATCACAAGTAGGCAGAGAGAGAGCGGGAAGCAGGCTCCCTGCTGAGCAGAGAGCCCGATGTGGGGGCTTGATCCCAGGACCCTGGGATCATGACCTGAGCGTAAGGCAGAGGCTTTAACCCACTGAGCCACCCAGGCACCCCAGATATGTTTAATTTTTGTAACTCTTCTGTGAGCGATTCAAAAACTATATTCTCTGAAATGAAAAGGTTTGGTACATAGTTATTAGATCAGTCTGAGTCATGATTTATATCATTAGTTATTTAGTTTCTGTTTTATCTGGCGAGGACTTTGAGAGGAGAGATACTTTTTTTTTTTTAATTGAATTCTACGTCTTTAGATATCGCCACTCCTGTATTGTCAGCTTCTGTCCTCTATGTTCTCTGGCACCAACCGTCTTGCTTGGGCCATGCATTGCACTTGTCCTCCCGTAGAGGACATTATTTCAAAGCAATGCCCAAGGAAATGAAGGCTCCTCTAAATAGGAAACTTACATTATCCCAAATTTGTACATGAAACAAGAAGTTGTTTTACCACCTATAAATACCGGTGCTTTCCCCTTCCTTTTTGTGCCCAACACCATCCCATAGCTTTGTTATGAAAGAGGCTCTGAGACATTATCTTTAAAGTTTCAGCCTAACACCTCCTCAGCGGTTAATCATTCCTTCCTCTGTGCAAACACTGAGTCTCTAAATGGATTTGTTATAGCATTTATGATTTGCTATAATTATTTGTGTGAATCTTTTATTTCTCTCCCAGTCTGTGAGTGTTTTGAAGATAGGAACCATATCTTACTCCCCCTTATAACCTTGGTATCTGGTATGAAATAGTCAATAAGCAAAAATTCCATGAAGTTGGGAATCTTTGTCTGCTCTGTTCTTACAATTTTGACCAAAGCGCTTAACTAATTACCAAAGATTTACTCTCCCCGTTCATAGTGTAGAGCTGTTGCTGGGAAGTGGCTACTCAGCCAGAGATGACAATTTCCCACCTCTCTCTAACCCTAAACCTAACCCTAACCCTAACCCTAACCCTAACCCTAACTCGTGTGGGGACATACAACCAATTCTTTCAGTGGAGTATGTGTCATTTCTGGGCTAAAGGGATTAAATATCCAGTGTATTCCACCTCTCTCTTCTGAAATTATGTCGGAGGTACATGTTGAACATGATATGGAAGGAGTCTGGATCTCTGAGTCTTACTTGGAAGAGATCCATGCAGGAGAGCCCTTCAGTCCAGAGCATCTTTATTGGCCTTTATGTAGAGGGAATAAACTTTCCGTGTAATAAGCTACTGAGATTTTGCCATGTTCATTATGGAGGCTAGAGTCATATACCCTGATTAGCCTGGTGCCTAGAATACTTCCTGCAAATAGATGGTACTTATTGATTATTGTTGGATAATGATAAAATTTATGGCTAGGGACTATAATATCAAACGCAAAGATGATCCTATAAATGAAGGATCATAGAAATATAATATACTGTGTTTTGTATAGTCACCAAGCCCATCACTTATCAATTGGCACAATAATACCTAGTAACAGGACACCTTAAAAAAGCAGTGACTTAAAACAATAATGTATTTGTGGTCACGTGTCTATGGATTTGTTGGGAGTTGGCTGACATAGGTTGGTTACAGGTTCGGTCCAAGTCTGCTCCATGGGTCTTGTCACTGGTGATAACAGAGAAGATGGCAAACCTCACTACGCAAGCACATTTCAAACCTATGTTTTCATCAGGTCTGCTAGCATCCCATTGGCCAAGTAAGTCACATGCCCAAGCTGAAAGCTAAGGAAGGGGAAAGAACTTTGTCCCTTCTACTCACTGATCATGCAGGTGTGTTAAGTACTCTGTCTTCCCTCTAGTGGGAAGAACTGTTGAATCACATGATAAAGGGTGTAGAGATAGGAAGAGGAGAAGAATAGAGCCAATAATGAAATCTACTATATTAGAATATCATGTACTTAGATCAATTATTTGGTAAAAGTATTTATAGAGTTAGAAATATTATATTTCTTTTTTTTTTTTAAAGATTTTATTTATTTGTCAGAGAGAGAGAGTACACACAAGCAGGCAGAGAGGCAGGCAGAGAGAGAGGAGGAAGCAGGCTCCCTGCCGAGCAAGGAGCCCGATGCGGGACTCGATCCCAGGACCCCAGGATCATGAACTGAGCCGAAGGCAGTGGCTTAACCCACTGAGCCACCCAGGCGTCCCAGAAATATTATATTTCTAAAGTGGATCCAATTCCTTCTTTATAATCACATTATTGTAACCTAACTTTGGATATAATAGTAATGGATATAGTAAGATGAAAATATTTGTATAATGCTTTACCACTTAAATAGTACTTTTAATAAATCTTACCAAGTTTGAGAGTCACAAACCTCAGCAAGATACACAGGACTATTTTTTACCAGGGAAGTAGTTGAGATACAAAAAGGTTAAATGACTTATTTAAGGTCATATAACAGTGAATGGCCAAGGTGGGATTATATGGCAGATCTCCAACTTGCAATGACTCTTCCCATTTTATTAGATTATGGGATAGTTCTTTTTGTGAGTGATTTAAAAAAATTTATTATTAGCTTTTAATTTTTCTATAATTCCTATATTTAGCAACTATTATACACTATAAATTAGAAAATTTATTTTTTCTCAAATCAAGAATAATTGTATGATTATAAACATGTCTTGAAAATATAAAGTGTATGACTTCAATATGGCTTTTAGTAGGCCATTGAAGTGTTGCTGATGGTTTCCCAAGAAGCCTCAAAAGATAGCATTAATTGCCTCGGTGAATTTTCTGTGTTCCAGTATCTGATCTTAAACTTCCAACCTCAGGAACTTGGATGTTTTAGTATCTTTCAGGGATTGACTCATATTAATAAACCCACAAGACTAATGGACTAAGCTAGAATGCCAGTGTATTTGTTTATGATGAGAAATACAATTCTCACATGGCTCAGAATACACTTACCCCTGTGTGGTCAGTGTCTTCTTTCTCTTAAATAGTCAAGCCGTGTGACTCCAAAATCACAATAAGAACTCAGTTTATCAATTAGCCAAAATAAACCATTCATATTGGGGCTGAAATTTCCTTGGTATAGCATATTAGCACCCTAAAGGCAGACCTACATGGGGAGTCAGATCATAACTAGAAAGTTGCTCTGTTAAGCACAAAATAAGAAAAAAGGGAAATAGACAAATCGAACATTTAGCTTTATGAGTTTATGTTAATGTGAATTATCTATCTCAAAATGGGAATAGCCCTGGCCAGTGAAACTTTATATAACTTAACATCCATTGGCTTTGCCTTCATCTATCCAATACATCCAACGATCCTTATGCAAGACTCCTTTGCAATTGGGCTTGGAAAACATACTACAAGTCCATTACCTAAGACTCTGTTTCCAAGTTCTTTTTTTTTTTTTTTAAAGATTTTATTTATTTATTTGACAGAGATCACAAGTAGGCAGAGGCAGACAGAAAGAGAGGGGGAAGCAGGCTCCCTGATGAGCAGATAGCCCTATGTGGGGCTCAATCCTAGGACCCTGAGATCATGACCTGAGTCGAAGGCAGAGGCTTAACCCACTGAGCCACCCAGGCACCCCATGTTTCCAAGTTCTTGGAGCAGGACACCATGTGTGGAAACTTGAGATCTTAAAATTTACAGTTTAATTATTTCTTAGCTATTGAAGCATGTATTAAAATTTTAATGGTTTAACATACCACTTCAGCATACTAAAATTAAAATATAGAAGGTCAATATATAGATCTAGATATAGATCATTTCCATTACTTAAAATGTTCTCTCATATTTTCCTTCAGTTAATCCCCAGTTCTCAGAGGCAACCATTATTCTGACTTTAATCACCATTGATTAGTCTGTTCTTGAACTTCATATAAAATAAAACTGTACAGTATATATTATCTTGTGTGTGGTATTTTTTGCTCTATATAATGTTTTTGAAATTTAATCATGTTATATGTAAGTACCAAGAGTTATTGCTGAGTAGTATTGAGTTGGGATGCGTATTTTGGTCAAAGTCAGGCTATCATTCATGCAGTTGGGTTTACTGAGCTGTCTCTGTTCTGAAATTCTCACGCCCAGAATACTGTTGTTAATGCACTGAACCAGTATGTAAACATTTTTGCTTGGATTCCACATGATCAGTCAGTGAAATTGCATGTACATGTAGAACACTTATTCTGTTTTAGATGTGGTGGAGGCTATATGAATATGACATAGTTCCTCCCTCATGGATCTTGTAAGGTAATTATAGAGATGAGATATACACACACACATATATACCCGAAGATATCTGTATGTACAGTTTCTAGTAATGGAGTCCTAGTGGGATTTAGAAGGGGAATCACTTTAGGCTACAGTGATAGGGGAGGTACCTTGTTGGAGGTGTAACTTAGATCTTCACAGGTTGAAGTTGGATAGATATAAAGAAGGAGATCATTTTAAAGAAAGGGCCAGTTAAAGTCAGGCACAGAAGCAAAAGGGCAGAAAGTATTTGAGGAACATAAGTAAATCAAATTGCCAGAACTGGAAGACCTTTTTGGGAAGTAATGGTAGAGTTAGGAGTCTATTAGAGAGCAAATGTTAAAGAATTTGGACCTAACTGTAGATAATAGCATTAGTAATAATTGCTAATGTTGATTTTATGCCTACTATGTGACAGGCACTGTACCAAGTGCTTTATATTTACTAAGTCATTTAATTTGTACAAATCATACATTACTACTCTCATTTTATAAATGCGTAGACTAAGGCACAGAGAGGTTGGCTATTTTGCCCAGAGTTGCATAGCTAGTAAGTGACAGAAAAGGGATTTGTTCCTAAGTAGCCTAATTCCAGAGCCTGTACTCTTAACCATGCAATAAATCCCCTAGAATATGAGTTTATATGACCAAAATATATCTATGAATTTTTAGTGATATACCTTTTTACTCATACACGTGACAATTTTTATTCATATATATGACATACTTGTCCAGTCAGTCACATATCATTGTAGAAATTTTCTCCCCCGCCAAAGTAGATTCAGTAGTCTCTTGAGAAATGGGTTTTGGAGGTGAGGTAGAGTTTTGATTTCTAAATGCAAATTATCCCCACAGCATTAAATCGTTTGCTGAAAAAGATATTCATGTGGGATTTGTTGTAAAGATATGATTGATGAAGAATTAACAGTCTCTAGGGAATTGATAATTATCTTGTTTTGGACAACACCTTATTTTTAATACAGTTGAAAATTAATAGAATTCAATTAATACAGTTCACTGTAGTTTCTATAGGAAGTGAAACACTTACCTCATATTGGTAGATCTTCATCAAGTGGAATGAATGGGTGGTGATCATTAACCTTCTTGGGGGACAGTACATGGATTATTTGTCCATTCATGTAAACTGACATACCTTGCTCATTCCTGGGCAGAAATAAGATACATTTAACTAAAAAGGGTAGAAAATTTTGTTTTAAGTACATGACTTTGTTGCAGGCTTAAGATTTTTAACATTCTGCTTCAGTATGAAATTATTTTATTTAGGAAACAAGTTCAAATGCAGTAAGCAAACTCAATTGTTTGCTTATTAAATCAAAACGTTCTATTAAAAATAGTTTAAAATGCCAATGACATTTTAGTTCTTTTTATGCCTCAATAATTTTTTGGTTATATCTTTTGTATTATAGAACTATGCTATAGGAAAGAACATTTTATAAGAGGTTATTTTGATTTTTCATCAGTTCCCTGGATAGGAATCAAAGATGAAGAAAATTTAATTTTTGCCTGGTGACCACAGATCTTTTAGTGATTTTTAATATATTCTGGAGATTCAAATAGTTAAGAAACAGGTGCCTTACATGATATTCAAGTGGTGCAATTAGTAATCTTCTACTCTAGTTGTTCTTTTTTTGCTTTTGTTGAAATTAAAGACATATTTAATTGATACATATTAAAGACATATTTAGTCAACATTATATTTTCACATAGTAGCATGTGGTAGTGTTCATTGTGTTAAGTGAGGAGTGAATAAAAATGGAATGATGTTAGTTTTTTCTTTGATAGGAATGATGTTAGTTTTAAGAAGAAATGTATTTTGCCATTTCCAAAATAATATAGAATATTTGCCAAATTGTTTTTTTTTCTTCAAAAAATGTGTTTGTACATTACCTTACATCCAAATCATTTACACTGTGGGTTGAAGGCCATTATATAGAAGGCAAGAGATGTAAAGGACAAGAAAATTTGATAACAATGAAAATATTTTATGGCAGAACATAGCAACACAAAACAGTAATGCGAAGATTGAAGTAATATAGTAGTTTTCCTATCAAAAATGGTAAACCTCAGGCTTCCCGGCCAATCAAAAATAGAGTTTGGGATGTTATTCTAACATTTTAGATTTAAATTTGTTTCTATGCTGTATTAAAATTAATTCAGTTTTTCCCTTGTGTTGTTATAATAGTCAATAAACCGTACTTTTAGTGTATGAATGAAAATGGCATTGAAACTCATTCAAATGTAATACCCTAGGGTTTTCCTAGTTGGATTTTATTCAAATTTTTATTGCATTTTGTGGCTTCCTTTATATTAATTTCTTACATATTTGCCTTTTAAGTTATACTTACAGTTTTTATCATGACCTGATTTTTGATTACCAGTATTCCTTAAAATGTTGCCTACATATGTGGCTTTTGCCAACTTATTTATTAGGAAATTCATTGGTTTTTTAAAATTCTAAGCAATGTACCAGTATATTTATTTTTGTAGCTATGTGATCTTACATTTTTATTTCAGGATTGTTGAAAAATACTACATAACTAGAACTTAAAATTGCCTATAGTTCCCAGTATGTATAAAAAATAAATTCCCCCCCAAAGTTTAGATTTAAATTCATATTAAATTCATTTATGATAAAATATAATTTTTTCCTCAAGTTTTCTTTTTTGGGTAGAACTAGTATGCATTTTTGGTAACCTAGTAATTTTATAAATTGGCAAATATAGTCATATCAGACAGATATGAACAAAACATTATGATGTTTTGTTAAAATGATACAACATTTTATGAATGAACAATGAATAAAAGGAAATTTCAGTGTCACAGTCAATACCATTTCATCAGTTTGGAAATTTAATATAACCATGTTCAGTTCGAATGTTTGTTGATTGTGCACTAAGGTAAAGCTTTGCCTGGAGTAAGCTATCTGTAAACTATTTTAGAATAATCTGGTATCAAACAGGTATAACTCTCAGCATAGAAATGTACTGTTGTTAGGGTATTCACATATGATTGAGGCGACTAGCATGAAAGACAGTCGCCGCTCTGTTGTTTTATTTTGTAAGTTCTCAAGGCCAGGGGAAGCTTTTGATTATTTTGTGCTATGTGCCTATGCATACCTAGGGGAAAATAATCACAGATCTCAGTGTCAATTTAATTAAGCAGTTGATTTAATTGTTGATTCAACAGCTAGTTAGGGTTCACAATATTTTAGTATTTGTGAACTTCTTGGTAGTATGGGTGACAATAAAGTAATGATAAATTCTATTTTTTCCTAAAATAGAACATTATGTAAATGAACTAAGATGCATTGTTATTAAGATTATTTTAAATGTAAAGAGATACAGCTCAATTTTAACCAACTTTATTACTTAATAAACATGGCTCTAGATTTGAGGGAAATGTTTAAAGGCAATTATATTCTTATGTATGGTTAATTCTAATCTCTTTTTTGTAACCGGTTTTTAAGACAAGATCTATTATGGTTTTTCAAAATACTCGAACTTGCTTTGTAGAAATCTGAAGTGTATCATGTTGTAGCAATTATTTTTTTAAATTGTATTTTAGAAATTCCCCATTTTAAAAAGTAATTAGGTTAATTTTCATCTCTATCTTGTAACCAGTTCATAAGAAAGTAATTTCTTATATTCATTCCAAATAGACCAAATTTGTCCATTAGAAATCTAAAAGACACCATGTCTTTTATAAGATGATTGATAGGAACTTACTTGTCTACTTTCTTCTTACTGCTAGATTTAATAATCTTTCTATTTTGCCATGAATTTTCAAAAAGGTTTTTTTCTCAATTCATATGAGTTTTGATAGATACACTATATCACCACACAAGTCATGGGTCTATGTAATAGAAAGACAAACGTTTCTCTGTTATCTGCATTTCTCACTGAGAGTCAATAGGTTGATTTTACATAGGATGATCAGAAACAGGAAAGCTATGGTTTAGAAAATGTTTTAATCTGTTTCAAATAACTTAGCTGAGCAATCTGGTAAAAATGACATGATTAATGACTGAAGAAGATTAAAATATTTTCACATTCTGTTTTTAATGACCGTTATCTTAAGTTTCTACTCTAAAATTTATAACTAGTAAAATATTACAGGAAAAATATATCATTTATAAGCCACTTGAAGTTCTGTTTTACTTTATCAAATTGAGCCTGCGTTTTAGCCAAAACAGCATAAATTAAAAACAAATTTTAACTGAAATATAACTTGTGTGCTATTTATTCTTAAATACATTCATTGAAATGTTAATATTTATTAGGTTCAACATAAAAGGGCTAAGATTATTGTTTTCAATTAGGCAGGATAGCAGTTTGGTCAGTATGTAATTTTTAAAATTTATCTTTATATCTAGGCAGATCTTCATCATTTGGAAATAGGCCATTTTGGTAAATTTAACTAAAAATGTTTTCTGTGTGTGTAAGTGGTGACAAGTAAAACTATTAATGTTGGAGTTTTGCTGGCTGATTCTAGTTGTTCTTTTTTTATCCAGAGATAATTATGTATATTCAGTCTCTGTCATATTTACCTAGAGGAAGTCTTTTTAATCCCTCATTTTTCTCCTTCACTGAGGTTATGTGTAAATACTACATGAAATGGCAAATGGAAGAAAGTCTGTTTTGTCTAAAGATACCATTCATCTTAAACAAACACAATCTGTCTTTGAAAGCATAGTGATACGAGTTTTGTTTGGTGGGAGAGGGAGGAAGATGGGTAAGACCAAAGCAAAAATATGTTACAAATTATATCAACTGGTATTATGCCTCTTTAAAAATTGGATAAATTTTCCTGATATGTGTCTGTCTACTTCAGGGACTCACACCCCCGCTGGAACCCCGCCTGCCCCCCTCCACAGTTTCATTGCTTCTTAGTTTCCACCATCACCGGCATACCATTTTTATGAAGACTTGCATTGACTTCTGACAGAATCCTGAAGCTAATTCTTAGATATCTTAAAGCACAATTTTCTAAAAAGCCATGTATATGAATTTATAATTCCATTAGGAAAAGGAATATGTTGCCTTATTTTAATTATTTTCAATTTTGAAGCCCCATAAAATGGAATAAAATAACTTCATTTAACCTTTTATACTGTGAACTCTTTAGAGATAGAGCCCTCTTTTAATTCCTCTACTGTATTTATCCCCAGCACTAAGCCCAACTAGGTCACAAGTGATGACTGAATAAATGTTTATTAAGCTCATGCCAAAGGAATTAACCTTTTACTGTTTACATTTGCTCATGAAATTTATTATGAAAACTAAAAACTTTAGTATTGTTCTTCCCATCTTGTTTTCTCTGTATTGTGCGTGTCCTTGTTCACCTTTTCTTTCCTTTTTTTTTTTCTTTTGGTTGGATTGATTAAATTTTTACCATTTTAAAAAAAGCTTCTTGTCATAATTAATATACTATTTTTATTATCTCTTCAATTTAATTTTAAGGAAAATGTTTGACTTTGTATTTCTCTGTTCATGTTGGGAATTAATTCAAATGTATAACTTCTCTCTGCTTCTCCCAATATAAGAACTTTAGCACTTTTAATTTGTTTCTCATCCCTATGCCTATAGCCTGACTCCAATCTGGAATTTTGCAGACACTTCCCATCATGCCTCTACTTTCTTAAAAATCATTTCTCAAGAATCTATTGTGTTAAAGCTACATCGTGAACTACTATCTAGATTTAACTTTTGAATTTTACATATTTATTTACTCATCAATATTTCTTGCATCCTGACCTTTCTTAGATCTATTCTTCGTTTTGCTGTAGTACTTCTCTAGGTATTCTTCCTAGATAGCAAACTGAGTTGCTTTATATATGGATTATTTATTCACACTTCTTTTTTTTTTAAGATTTTATTTATTTATTTGACAGACAGAGATCACAAGTAGGCAGAGAGAGAGAGAGGAGGAAGTTGGCTCCCTGCCGAGCAGAGAGCCCGATGTGGGGCTCGATCCCAGGACCCCAAGATCTTGACCTGAGCCGAAGGCAGAGGCTATAACCCACTGAGCCACCCAGGCGCCCTTTATTCACACTTCTAATATCAAAAAGTGTTCAAGGCAGAAAACACACCATTGCACATTTATTCTTGAGGCATGGGAGCTGGCAAATTGAACTTACATGGTTCTAAGATCTTTGGGTCTGCTTCCACAAAGGATAGACTTTTTGTTTCTCTTTTAAATGCTAAACTTTTTTTCCAAGTATGATTTTAGTTTATAATTCATTTGCTAAGAATTTCCTCTTGGAGGGAATAAAACGAATTTTTAGGTATCATTCAGTTAAAAATATACACTTCAACAAATACTTAATAGGCGTCCTTTCTATGCAACAAATATCCAGTATCGAGGAGTATGATAAATACAATTCTTGGTTAATTGTACTAAAAAAATTTTTTTAAATATTATAGATTAAATTTTTCATGTTATATCTTACAATTCTTGAGTTTTTTAAAAGACTTTTAAAATTCAAAATATAAAAGGTAAATTTTAAAAATATATTACTATCTTTGATAAAATTAGAGTACATGTGGTACCACCTTTTAAATGTCATTATCCATGTTCAGATACTTAGCTAAATGAACAACATGTTAGAGAAATTCAAGGTATGAGAGGATTTCACTTTGTCTTTCTACTTCACAAAGATTAATGTGGCAAAGATCTTTCATGTCGGTTTTGTAGTAAGTGAAAGAATAAAATCGTCTGTTATGCAGCTGTATGTACCTTTCATATAGATTATATTTTCTGATATTTCTCTGTCTTATCTCATTATTTTAACTTTTGGGTTTATTTAGGTAAGGCTCTTGTAGAGCTAATGGATGACAGGATTACAGTACGACATCAGTATCTCATTTTAAAAGCATTCAGCGTTGTTTAGTTTGACGCAACAAAGAATACAGTTTGAAAATGAAGGGCAGTGAACAAAAGGAAATAAAGGAAGAATTTGGCAATTTGAATAAATACAAATAAAATAAATGAAAATAATGAGTAAAGAGTCTGTACATTTTAAGACTTTGGAGTTTTATTGTGAAATAGCCTTCCAGAAAAATTGTGCCAATTTATACTCTCTTCAGCTATATATAGTATTTTTCCCCCCTCTGGACACACTAACCTACTCCGAGTATTACTATTCTCTTATTTTCTTTGCCGATCTGATAGGTGAAAAGTAGTTTCTCATTGTTTTAATTTGCATTTTTAATGACTAGAAATGTTGAACATTTTTCCTTTGTGTTACCGAGTTAATTCTTTTGTTAATTGCTTATTTATTTATTTAGTTTATTATTATTATTCTTGAAGATTTTATTTTTAAGTTATCTCCACACCAGTGTGGGACTCGAACTCACAACCCCAAGATCAAAAGTTGCATGCTCTTCCAACTGAGCCAGCCAGGTGCCCCTCTTATTACTATATTTTAAGGCTAGGAGTAAGAACAGAGCTTACTTTAGACAGACTGTCATTTGGATTCTGGCTTTATCTCTTAAGCCCTGTGTGTTTTGGGGCAGTCATGTAATCTCTCTGAGCCTTCATTTGTAAAATAAGAACACTTATAATGCCTGTCTCAATATGAGGTAGAATCAAACGTGAGGACTAAAAAAATTGATATGTAACGGAGCACATAGCAAAGTGCCTGGTACAGATCAGTGATGTTGCTGCCGCTAAAAAATAATAATGTGTTGAATATTTTTCCCAATTTATTGCTTAATGTTTAAATGTTTTTTCTCAGAGAAATTTAAAAAATTTTGTTAGGATCGTATGTCAGCCTGTTTTATGATATTTACTTTGGGATTATGTTGAGAAAATTTTCTTCACACCCAATATTATAAAAATATGATGGAAATACTTTTGATTATGACTGAGTTGTAAACAGAATTACTAATTTTAGTGACTCAGACTAAGGAAATATACCAATAATATGATTTTTTATATCTTTGGGAAAATATTAATATTACTCTTGTCAAATTAATTTAGAAAACATTATTTAATAAGTTAATGGGTTATTATTTAAAAAAAAATTCCTTAAGTCTTCTGCAGTACCTTCTCCTGGATTATTTGTATATTGAGGAAGGGCCTCTGCTATTTTATGCAGTGCCTTTGTGTCTATTAGAAAATGAGGCTGGAAAAAAAAAAAAGAAAGAAAGAAAATGAGGCTGTCCTTGAGCCAAAGAATTAGCGAAACTCCCCTCCCTTTCCCCCTGCCCCCACACTGCAGCTGAATGACTTTTCTGGGTCAAAGCAAACACAAAGGCCTGGAAATGAGGGAAGTGTGAACTAGAGTTTAGCTTCCACTTGCCTATCCCACCAGCTTCCTTTTGTATTGCTCACATCACACGGTGTCATGAGGTAGCCCCATGTTTCAGTGTTATCACAAAATGGCTTTTGAAATAAGATTAGTTTTGAGAAATTAATGATTAATGTAACTAAATCCACCTGCATAATTCTGCTGAATTGAGCAATCTTTTATAAAAGAAAAGAAAAGCCTTTTTGTTTGAATATTGTTAAGAGAAAAAATCCGAGTGCCCTGGCACCGATCATACAACCTTCCATTCGTCTACCCTGGGTATTAATTCATGTGCTCTTAAGGGTTGATTTCTTCCTCCTAGTAAATAGTGATGTTAATGACCCATCGGAGACCATGTCTTTTTGAATGTTTTTCTTGTTATGGAAAAATTGATAGGTATTATGTTGAGTTTTCAGCAAAACGTGCTTTGCAGAAATCTCCCCCTCTACCTGTGCTTGGCCATCCTGAGATGCTCGTTTCTCTTACCCCGTGTTCCTCTAGAACTTCTTATTCATGATTCTTCTTAGTCTTGCAGCCATTTTTACTGTGTTCCTTGGAGCTCTCATTCCGTTGTAAACACCTTCTTTTTTATCCTCCAGTCTCTTGACAGAATGTTTCCTTCATTTCCTGGCCATGAGATTTGTCTCTGTCCCAAAGTCTGTCCTGCCACTGCACTTTTTCCTCGTATCTAGGGACAGTGTCAGTGGTAAATTTTCATTGCCTTTTTCCAAATCTTAGCTTTCCTTGCTCGGGGAAGACCTGCTCTTTTGAGGCCTGCTGTCTTACTCAGCCACTTCTTGCCTTTCATCACTGCCGTGATCTGTTAGCTTCTTGTAACTCATTTACTGATGATTTTAGTCTGCCACTCTAATTCTTGTCGTCCCGAGGGGTGATTTTAAGGACCATGTGGAGAGTCCAGCCCACAGCCAGTTTCACCTCCACGTGCTAGCCCCTTCCTTTTCTTCCTAGTCTAGTATGCCTCTCATTGTTTCACTTTTTCCCCAACCATCTTGGACTCTATGGTAATCATTTTGTCATTTTCGCCAGTACCCTCTGGGTTCTGGATCTGTTTTCTTTATGTTACATTCCCCGGAAAATCCTCAACCATCTGTTTTCAGTTGTAGCTTTTTCACCCGGGTGGCATGGCTCTGCTACAGGAAAGAATATAATTATGGGATAGTCGCCCCTAGGGATTTATGCTCTTTAATTTCAGATCACCTCTTGCCACTGTTCCGCAGTCCTTCCGAGTCTTTATCACTTTTCTCAAACCCCCTTTCTACTACCCTTTTCTGTCTCAGCAACAATCTTACCTCTTCTTTCATAGAGAAATCTGAGGCTATGAAGCTTGAGTTTTTCCATCTTTTCCCTTGTATAACTACAAGCATCTCTACTCACACTTACCTTCTTTCCTACATGATTGAAGGAAGATAGGCTCTTTCTTCTAGTAATCCCATTAATTCTGCTCCTATAGAATGTTATTTCATCACTTACTTACCCTAATTTTTGAATATTAAAGGTCTTTGATACTGCTCATTTCTTCCCCTCAACCTGGAGATGAGCTCAAATCATCACACACACACACACACAAAAATCAAACAAAGTGTAATTCCTTCAACATTGTTCTTCTTTTTCCATTGGAATCTTTACTCTTTTACCAGTTGAATCTTTCCATTGGAATCAAGATTCTCAGTACACTACTGTTTCTACTTTCTTCTGTTCAGAGGAACACCCTGAAGAAAGATGAGGAGAATAGAAGAATTATTAAAGGCTAGTAAGCATTTGCAAAAATTCAACTTCATTATTAATTATATCAATAAAAGTTATATCAACTACAAAAATGTTTACTAAAAATAATAGAACTTCAAGACTATGGGGGAGAGGTTTGCTCTTGCATATTACTATATGCAATATAGTATTGATGGGAGTATAAGGTGATGCAATCATCCAGAAATCATCCTGAAAAATAATTTGGTAATTGCTTAATCTAATAATTCCACCTTAGGGAATGTTATAAAGAAAATATTCAGGGATTAATGTGAAAGAATATTCATGAAGCATTATTTAGTAGTAGCAAAAGAGAGAGAGAGAGACAGCCTAAAAGTCCAATAACAGGAGGTCACCACACTCTCTCTACATAGAGAAAAGTCCAAAAGTAAGCACACCAAAATGGCAATGGTAGTTACTTTAGAGTGGTAAGATTATAGGTGATTTTATTATCTTCCTTATGCTTTCCTGTAAAATCCTACTTTAATTTATAAGAACATCTACTGAATTTGTAACCAGAGAAAACAAAAGGTTAAAAAAATTACATATATTAACCCCTAACACCCCTCATCCTGCTCTATCTCTGCCTCTGGCCAAGGAATAAAGATTTTTGTAGGAAGGTGTTAATATGTCTATAAGCTTTCAGTGTGTTCCAGTTATTTCTTAGTTTGCTTTCATGAAATGTTGGAGTACATTATGGAAAGGAGGGGGAACATGACTTTCCCATCAGGTGAACAATGATAGGAACATGTTGACTAGTACAGAATGTTGGAGAAGGGAGAAGAGGAACTCATCAATAGAAGATGTGTGGAATCATTAAAGGAGAAGAAAGAGAACCAACTGGAAACAGAGAAACCAAGTCATCTTAAGCTAACAGGTGGTAGGTGCTTGTCAGTGTTGGTTGTCTCATAGCAATTTCACTGAATATTAAGACTATTATTAAGAATATTAAGACTGACAACTAAAACATCATTTAGTTGCAAATGAGGATGGGTTGGCTCCTTCTCCAGAAAATGAGTGAAAGTGATTAGTGACAGTAGTATATTCCTCTTCTGAAGCTAGGAACAGCTGTTGTTTAAATAGAAATGTCCAGGATATATGCTTCTAGCTGGAGACTTTTAATTTATGACATTCCATATGTAGACTAAAATTGATTGTGTGTCCCCTGGCTCTGTCCTTCATTCCTGTTCATACAAGTGATACTGTCATATCAGACACTGAACAGAATAAAATATGCAGATCATTTTCAAAGAGATGAAGAGATGGTTTGTTAAAAGTTCATTTGCAGTTTGGTTGTTTTGAAGGGAGAATGCTTTTACTAAAGAAAGAATTATAATGGAAAAATTAGATTTCAAGTCTGGTTTATCAAAAATGCTTAGTCTGTAGTGTACTTGAGGATACATAACCATTTCAGTGAGAAATTTATCCAAAATTTCAGGTTGGGATGCCAAGAATAAACTTCCTATTCCCTTATTTTATGGTAAGTAAAAAAAAAAAAAGAAGTTCCTTAGCTGTAAGTTCCTATAGGAGTTTTGAGCAGTTTTTACAGGTGGTTAGGTACAAGGTTTGCCCAAGCTAATCAGCCACAACAGAGGAATGAAAAGGAATGTTTGGGGGGTTGTGGACATTGAGGAACATGAAGCTGGGTGCTGGAAGAAGTCTCAGTGTGATTTTGGATGTTTTATAGGATCTTAAAAAGGTGAATTCGAGAGAAAATTTGAGCCAGGTGCTAGAAGAAAATGGGAGAGTATTCCAGGAATCTACGTATGGAGGAGAGAAGAGGATAATCGAAGACTTCAAAAGTGGAGTTTCTTGACTGATGAGGCTCTAAAGAGTCTGCCTGATTTTCTAACCACGGTAGTCTAGTGACCAACACCTGGGGTTATTTACACTCACTGTAAGCCCAACTCGAGCTCTGGTTATCAGGTATAATTCCCTTTAGAGCAGCTTTTCTCAGTTTAGCCATACATATGAGTTATCTGAGGAACTTTTTAAAAAATATAGGTACCGGGCCCATGCTAGACCAATTAACTCGCAGCTGGGGCCCAGGCGCTGGTATTGTAAAATCGTTCTAGTTGATTCTATGTGGATCTAGAGTGGAGAACTGCTGGGTGTAGTCAGAAGTAAATTACATGGGCTAGAAACAATGAATGTTTATTTTTTTTAATTAATTATTTTTTATTCAAGTGTGGTTAACATGAATTATTATATTAGTCTCAGGTACTCAATATGGTGATTCAATAATTCTACACGTTTCTCAGTGCTCATGAAGATAACTGCACTCTTATTTCACTCATCCCTTCTCCCACCTCCCCTTGGCAACCAACTGTTTGTTCTCTATATTTAAGAGACTCTTTTTTCTGTTTGTCTTTTTTGCTTTTGTGTTGTTTCTTAAATTCCACATGAGTGAAATCATATGGCGTTTATCTTTCTCTGACTGACTTATTTCACTTAACGTTATGGCCCCTAGGTTGACCCATGTTGTTGCAAATGGGAAGATTCTGGGATTTGGGTTTGTTTTTTTTTTAATGACTGATTAATATTCCATTATATATCTATACTCTGTCTTCTTTATCCATGCATCAATTGATGGACATTTGGGTTGCTTCCATGATTTGGCTATTGTAAATAATGCTGCAATAAACCTAGGGGTGCATATAGCTTTCAAATTAGTGTTTTCATTTTCTTTAGGTTTCCAGTAGTGGAATTACTGCATTGTATGGTAGTTCTGTTTTTAATTTTTTGAGAAACCTCCATACTGTTTTCCACAGTGGCTACACCAGTTTGCATTCCTACCAACAGTGCACAAGGGTTCCTTTTTTCCCCACATCCTCACCAACATGTATTATTCCTTGTGTTTTCGATTTTAGTCATTCTGACAGGTGTAAAGTGATGGTTCATTTTGGTTTTAATTTGCATTTCACTGATGATTAGTGATGTTGAGTATCTTTTCATGTGTCTGCTAACTATCTGTATGTCTTCTTTGGGAAAATGTCTATTCAGGTTCACTGCCCAATTTTAATTGGATTATTTGTTTTTTTGTTTTTGTGTTGAGTTGTATAAATTCTTTATATATTTGGATATTAGGCTCCTTATCAGATATATCATTTGCAAACATCTTCTCCTATTCAGTAAATTACCTTTTGGTTTTGTGGTGGTTTCCTTTGTTGTGCAGAAACTTTTTATTTTAGTGTAGTTCCAATAGTTTAATTTTGCTTTTGTTTCCTTTGTCGGAGGAGGCTTATCTAGAAAACTGTATCTCTGGCCGATGTCAAAGAAATTACTGCCTATGTTTTCTTGTAGGCATTTTATAACTTCCTTTCTCACGTTTAGGTCTTTCATTGATTTTGAGTTTATTTTTGTATATGGTATAAAAAAAGTGATCCAGTTTCATTCTTTTGCAAATAGTGTCTAGTTTTCCCAACACAATTTATTGAGGAGGTCTTTCCATTGTATGTTTTTGTCTTCTTTGTTGAAGATTTATTGACCATAAAAGTGAGTTTATTTCTGGGCTCTCTATTCTATCCCACTGATCTATGTATCTTGTTTTTGTGCCAGTACCATACTATTTTGATTACTATGGTTTTGTGGTATATCTTGAAATCTGAGATTTTGAAATGCCCAGCTTTGTTCTTCTTTAACCGGATTGCTTTGGTAATTCAGTGTCTTACGTGGTTCCATATGAATTTTAGGATTTTTTGCTCTAGTTTGTGAAAAATGCTGCTGATATTTTGATAAGGAATTAAATCTGTAGATTACTTTGGATAGTATAGACATTTTAAGAATATTGGTTCTTCTTTTACATATTTATTTTTTTAAGTCAGCTCTACACCCAGTGTAAGGCTTGAACTCACAACCCTGAGATCAAGAGTTGCATGCTCTACTAACTAAGCCAGGCAGGCACTCCAATATGGGTTCTTCCAATCATGAGCATGGAATATCTTTTTATTTGTTTGGGTCATCTTCACTCTTTTTTCATCAGTGTTAGATAGCTTTCAGAGCACAGGTCTTTTATCTCCTTGGTTACATTTATTTCTAGGTATTTTATTCTTTTTGGTGTAATTGTAAATGGAGTGCTTTCTTAAGTTCTTTTTCTGCTACTTCATTATTAGTCTATAGAATGACCTTACTGAATTAATATATCAGTTCTAGTAGTTTTTTGGTGGAGTCTTTAGGATTTCATGTCATCTGCAAATAATGACAGTTTTACTTATTCTTTACCAATTTGGATGCCTTTTATTTCTTTTTGTTGTCAGACTGCTGTGGCTAGGCCTTTCAGTACTGTGTTGAATAGCAGTGGTAAGAGTGGACATCTTTGTCTTATTCCTGATCTTAGGAAAAACTCTCAATTTTTCCCCATTAAGGATGATGTTAGCTGTGGAGTTTTCATGTATGGCCTTTACTATCTTGATGTATATTGCCTCTAAACCTACTTTGTTGAGAGCTTTTATCATGAATGGATGTTGTACTTTGTCAAATGCTTTTTCTGTATCTATTGAAATGATCATGTGGTTTTTATCCTTTTTCTTGTTAATATGATGTATCGTGTTGACAAATTCGTGAATATTGAATCACCTTGCATTCCTGGAATAAATCCCATTTGATTGTAGTGAAAGATTTTTTTAATGTATTGTTGGATTTGGATTGTTAATACATTGAGAATTTTTGCATCTATGTTCATTAGAGATATTGACCCATAGTTTTCTTTTTCTTTTTCTTTTCTTTTTTTTTTTTTTTTTTTTGGTTTGTGGTGTCTCTAACTAGTTTTGGTTTCAGGGTAATGCTGGCCTTGTAGAATGAATCTGGAAGCTTTCCTTCATCTTCTATTTTTTGGAATAGTTTCTTTAAATGTTTGGCAGAACTCACTAGTGAAGCCATCTGGTCCTGAACTTTTGTTTATTGGTAGGTTTTGGATTAATGATTCAGTTTCATTTCTAGTAATCAGTTTCTTCAAATTCTCTGTTTGTTCCTGATTCAGTGTGAGAAGGTTATATGTTCTAGGAATTTATCCAGTTCTTCTAGATTTGTTGGCGTATAATTTTTCATAATATTCTCTTATAATCCTTTGTATTTCTGTGATGTCAGTTATTATTTCTCTTTCTTCATTTCTGATTTTATTTATTTAAGCCTTCTTTTTAAATTTATTTATTTTATTTTTTAATTTTTTTATGAGTCTAGCTAAATGTTTATCACTTTTGTTGCTCTTTTTAAAGAACCACCTCCTGGCTTCATTAACTTGTTCTATTATTTTTTTAGTCTCTATTTCATTTATGTCTGCTCTGATCTTTGTTATACTACTGGCTTTGAGCTTTGTTGTTCTTCTTTGTCTAGCTCCTTCAGGTATAAGATTAGGTTGTTTATTTGAGATTTGTCTTGCTTCTTGAGATAGGACTGTATTGCTATAATCTTTCCTCTTAGAACAGATTTTGCTATACCCAAAGATTTTAGGCCATTGTGTTTTTATTTTCATGTCTCCATGTATTTTCTGATTTCCTCTTTGGTCGACCAAGAGATTGATCTGTTCATTGTTTAGTAGCACATTATTCAGCTTCAGTGTCTATACTTGTGTTCTTTCTAGGTATTTTTTTTTTTATTTCTAGTTTCATACCATTGTGGTCAGAAAAGGTGTATGATATGATTTCAGTCTTTTCGAATATACAGAGACTTGTTTTGTGGCCTAACGTGTTCTATTCTGAAGAATGTTGCATGTGCATTTGAAAAGAATGTGTATTCCACTGTTTTTGGATGGAATGTTCTGAATATATCTGTTAGGTTCATCTGATTTAATGTGTCGTGTAAAGCCATTGTTTCTTTTTGACTTTCTGCCTAGTAGATCTATTCATTGATGTTAGGGGGGTGTTAAAATCCCCTACTAATATTGTATTACTGTCAATTTCTTTCTGTCTGTTAATAATTGCTCTATGTATTTAGGTGCTTCCATGTTGGGTACCTATATATTCACAATTTTGTATCAAGATATCTTCTTGTCACAACTGTAAATATTTATTCACCCAACATGTTCACCTTATCATTACGTGCAGTCCTTCCTTGTCTCTTGTTACAGTCTTTGTTTTAAAGTATGTTTTGTCCAACATAAGTATTGTTACCCCAGCTTTTTTTTTCACTTTCCTTTGCATGGCAAATGTTTTTCCTTCCCTTCACTTTCATAGGTCGTTAGATCTTAGGTGGTTCTCTCATAGACAGCGTGTAGATGAGTCTTGGTTTTTACCCATTTGGTTAACTGTGTCTTTTGATTGGAGCATTCAGTCCATTTATTCAAAGTAATTACTGATAGATATGTGCTTATTGCCATTTTGTTACTTTTTTTTTAAGATTTTATTTATTTATTTGATAGACAGAGATCACAAGTAGGCAGAGCAGCAGGCAGAGAGAGAGGGGGAAGCAGGCTCTCTGCTGAACAGAGAGCCTGATGCGGGGCTCGATCCTAGGACCCTGGGATCATGACCTGAGCCGAAGGCAGAGGCTTTAACCCACTGAGCCACCCAGGTGCCCCTTGTTACTTGTTTTATAGTTGTTTTTGTAGATCTTCTTTGTTCCTTTCTTCTCTTGCTCTCTTCCATTGTGGTTTAGTGGCTCTCTTTAATGATATGCTTGGATTCCTTTCTCTTAATTATTATTATTTTTTGCATATCTATTACAAATTTTTGATTTGTGGTTGCCAGTAGGTTCATATATAACAACTTATACATATAGCAGTCTATAGTAAGTTGCTGGTTGCTTAAGTTTGAACCCATTCTACAAGCACCACATTTTTACTCCCCCTCTCCCCTGCAATGTTTTATGTGTATGGTGTCATTTTTAACATGTTTATTTTGTGAATTTCTTTACTGATTTTTATAGATATAATTGATTTTACTGCTTTTGTGCTTTAACCTCTATACTGGTTTTTTATGTGATTAACCTACTACTTTTATTATGTTAATAAATTACCTGTGAAATTTTTTCCTTTCATAATTTTATTACTTCTGATTATGGCCTTTTCCTTCCACTCAAAGATTCCCTGTAACATTTCTTACAATGCAGGTTTAGTGATGGTGAACTTCTTTAGTCTTTGCTTTCCTGGAAACTCTTTCCCTCTCCTTCTATTCTGAATGATAGCCTTGATGGGTAGAATACTCTTAGTTGCCAGTTTTTTCCCTTCCTATACTTTGAGTATATCATGCCACTCTATTCTGGCCTGCAAAGTTTCTGCTGAAAAATCCGTTGATAGCCTTATGGGGTTTCACTTGTATCTAACTATTTTCTCTTGTTGCTTTTAAAATTCTTTAATCTGGGACACCTGGGTGGCACACCTGGTTAAGTGTCCAACTCTTGGTTTTGGCTCAGGTCAGGATCTCAGGATCTTGAGATTGAGCCCTGCATTGGGCTCCATGCTGGGCATGGAACCTGCTTAGGACTCTTTCTCTCTCCTTCTCCTTCTGCCCTTACTCCACCTCCCCTTTAAAAATAAAATAAAATAAAATAAAATAAAATAAAATAAAATAAAATAAAATAAAATTCTCTTTATCACTACTTTTTGCCACTCTATTTTGTGTCTTGGTATGGATCTTTTTGGGTTGATTTTGTTGGGGCTTTTCTGTGTCTCCTGGGTCTGAATGTTTGTTTCCTTCTTCATATTAGAGAAATTTTTAGCTATTATTCCTTCAAATCAATTTTCTGCCCCCTTTCCTCTCTCTTCTCCTTTTGGGATCCCTATAACATGGATATTATTATAGTTGATGATGTCACTGAGTTCCCTTAATGTATTCCTCTTTTTATTATTCTTTTTGCTTTTTGCAGTTCAGCTTGCTTGCTTTCCATTACCTGTCTTCCAGGTCTCTGATTTATTCTTCTGCCTCCTCTAATCTACTATTGACTTCTAGTGTATTTTGAATTTTAGTTATTGAGTTCTTCATCTCTGATTGGTACTTTTTTATATTTTTTATTTCTTTGTTGAAGGTCTCACTGAGATCCTCCACTCTTTTCTCAAGTCCATTAAGTATCTTTATGACCATTACTTTGAATTATTTATCAGGTATATTACTTATTTTCATTTTATATTTAGCTTTTTTTTTCAGTGGTTCTGTCTTGTTCTTCCTTTTAGGACATATTCCTTTGTCTCCTCATTTTGCCTAACTCTGTGTTTGTTTCTGTGTATTAGAAAAGTCAGCTATGTTACTTGATCTTGAAAGCAGTGACCTTATGAAGAAGAATTCTGAAGTGCCCTGCAGCACAATGCCCCTTTTTCATGGAACTGGCCATTTCAGGGGTGTCATCTATGTGTATTGTATGTACCCTACTATTGTGATTGAGGTGCATTTGCCTTCAGTCCAGTTGTCTGCAGTGGCCCACTTTGCCTGTTGTGGGTAGGATTTGGTCCCTTTGCTGTTAAGGGGCCAGTTTAGGGCTACTGTGGGCTTATAGTTGAGCAATGTCAGCAGTCAGACCAGCTGCCTGCCTTCAGCCCATTTTCCAGGACTGTTACTGCACTGGTCTGCAGAGTCCTCTCCCTGTCTTGTCTCCTTGAGAGGAGCTAATTGGTGGGTGGAGGCTACAGACAAACCAGACATCTGTCCTCATTTAGTCCATTGGGGCTGCAGTAGCACCAACCTGCAGGGTGCTCTCCCTGCCTTGTCCCCTGAGAGGTTTCTGTTGGTGGACAGGGCCAGCAGTAAGGGCAGATGCCTGCTAGGGGCTTCAGATGTACTGATTGACAGGGCACTCTGTACACTGCCAGTTATAAGGTTTGGCTGCTGGGGCTGTGAGTGTATTTGTGTGTGTAGTTATTTTCCCCTCTCCCCAGGGTAGGAGTCACTTTGGAGAGGCACTGGTCCCTGCCGGGGCTGCTTGCAGGATATGACATTGTAGGATCTGCTTTGGAGGAACTCCTCCTGATTGAAGTGGATTGGATGGGGCAGATCTGCAGAAGGACATACAGGTGGGGCATGTGGTCTTACCAAGCTATGTGGCGAGCATGATGGGGCTATCCAAGTTGGGGAGTAAGAGAGAGAAATGGTGACTGCCAGCTTTTTTGTTCTCGGAGAAGTCTCCTAAAGAGTCCTGGCCCTCCAGCACATATTCCAAGATTAGTAAATAAACCCTCACATATGCCCCAAGCACTTTTCAATTTGCTGCTTCTATGCTTTATTTTGGTGGGATGGTCTGGTTCTCCCAGAGCTAAGCCCCATGATTTTTAAAGTATCTGGAGCTAAGTCTCACTGGTTATAAAAATTTGTGAAGTTTTTAAAACTTCACTGAAAACTGGTTTTCAAAGCCAAATATTGCACAGACTCATCTTCCCAGTGCAGGTCCCTGTGTCTGGGATTTCTGGTGTGGGGTCTGCTCCTTTCCCTTCTCTGTGCTTATAGTGTCCCTCCCATTTGTGGTTAGTCTGGCCAGGAGTTTAGTTCTTGGCTAGATCTCTGGCCCTCCTACCATTTCCAGTGTGTCCTCCTCTCTACGATTAACTGCAGGAAGTCTGTTCTGCCAGTCTTTGGGTTGTTTTCTGTGTTAATTATTCTGATACGGGTGTATACTTGACAAGTGTGCCAAGAATACACAGTGGGTAAAAGAACAGTCACTTCAAAAAATGTTGCTAGGAAAACTAGATATTCACATGCAAAATAATGAAATTGGGCCCTTATCTTACACCACTCATAAAATTAACTTGCACTAGATTAAAGACTTAACTGTAAGACCTGATACTATAAAGATGTAAGACCTGACACTATAAAATGACTAGAAGAAAACATAAGGGAAAAGTTTCTTTTTTTTTTTTTTTAAGATTTTATATATTTATTTGCCAGAGAGATAGAGAGAGAGAGAGAGAGAGAGAGAGAGAGAGCACAGGCAGGCAGAGTGGCAACAGAGGCAGAGGGAGAAGCAGGCTCCCTACCAAGCAAGGAGCCCGATGCGGGACTCGATCCCAGGACGCTGGGATCATGACCTGAGCCAAAGGCAACCGCTCAACCAACTGAGTCACCCAGGTGTCCCAAGAGAAAAGTTTCTTGACATGGGTGTTGGCCATTTTGGATATGACACCACAAGGGCATTCAACAAAAGCAAAAATAACAAATAGAATGACATCAAACTAAAAGCCTTCTTCACAGCAAAAGAAACAATGAGGAAAAGAAAAGGCAACCTACAGAATGGGAGAAAATATTTGCAAACCATATGTCTGATCAGAGGTTAATGTCCAAAGCATATAAGGAACTCCTACAACTCAATAGCCGAAAACAAAAAATCAAGTTAAAAAACAGACAAAGAACTTGATAGATGTTTTTCTAAGAAAGACATACTCATGGCCAACAGGTATATGAAAAGATGCTCAACATCACTAATCATCAGGGAAATGCAAATCAAAACCACAATGACATATTAACTCACATCTGTTAGAATGGCTTTGATTAAAAAAAGAGAGACAAAAGTTTTGATGAGGATGCAGAGAAAATGGAATGTTAGTGCACTATTGGTGGGAATGTAAACTGGTACAGCCACTATGGAAAACAGTATGGTAGTCCCTCAAAAAAATTAAAAATAGAACTACCGTATGATTCAGCACTCCCGCTTCTGGGTATATATCTAAAGGAAATGAGATATCTGCACTGCCATATTCATTGCAGCATTGTTCAAAATAGTCCAGGATATGGAAACAACCTAAATGCCTATTGATAGATAAAGAAGATTGTTGTGTATATAAATATTTTTTGTCCATGAGGAAGAAGGAAATCCTGCCATTACTAACAACATGGATGAACCTAAAGAACTCTGAAATTGGACAGAGAAAAACAAATACTGTATGATTTCACTTATATATGAAGTCTAAAAATAAAAGTTGAACTCATAGAAATAGTAAGTAGAATGGTGGTATCAAGGGCTAGGAGGTGGGGAAGACAGGGAGATGCTGGTCAAAGCATATAAGCCTTCAGTTAAAAATGAGTAAGTTCTGGGGATCTAATGTACAATATGGTGACAATAGTTAATAATGCTATGTTTGTACTTGAAATTTACTAAGAGAGGGGAGCCTTAAGTGCTCTTGCCACACACACACACACACACACACACACACACACACATGCATAGACACAAAAGGTAACTGCAAGGTGGTAGATATGTTAAATAACCTGATTGTGGTAATCATTTCACAAAGTATGTGGGTGTCAAATCATCATATGTACACTTTAAAGAAATGCAATTTTACTTGTCAAAAAACAGATTTGTGGTACTGGTGTTAATATTGATAGCTCAGAAATTTCTTTTTAGTACCAATTTCTTATTAGTTCTGGTTCAGTAAATCCTTATGATATTTTAAAAAGGATAATACAGAAAATGTATTTCAGAAAGAATTTCTCTTAGCTCTTCATTTGCCTGTCATACTGCTTTAAAAATAATTTAGATTTAAATAAAACTTCAAAAATTCTACAAACTTAGCCTGATTTTCATGAATTTAGAAAAATAAAACTCATTTATTGACCAGAAGAGAAAATATGGGCAAAGGATCTGAATAGATATTTCTTCAAAAAAGATATACAAATGGGCAATATGCACTTTTGAAGAAATGCAAAACATTAGCCATTTGGAAAATGCAAGTGAAACCACAATGAGAAACCACTTCCCACCCAATAGGATGGTTATAATAAAAAAGACAGACAGTAACAAATGTTGGCAAGGATGTAGAAAAATTGAAACCTTCATGCATTGCTGGAGGGAATGTAAAATGGTACAGCCTCTTTGGAAAACAGTTTGGCAGTTCTTCAAACATTAAACATAGAGTTAGCATATGACCCTGCTGGCATATATCACTCCTAGGATAAGACCAAGAGAATTGAAAACATATGTCCACATAAAAACTCGTACACAAATATTCATAGTAGCATTGTTCATGATAGCCCAAAGATGGAAACAATTCACATGTCCATCAACTAGTAAGTAGATAAATAAAATGTGGTATATTTATTTAATGGAATATTACTCAGCCAGAAAAGCAAATGAAGTCCTGAAGCACGCTACAATACGATGAACCTTGGAAACATTATCTTATGTGAAAAAAGTCAGTAATAAAAGAGAACATATTACACGATTACATTGAGGTCAAATGTCCAGAACAGACAAATCTATATAGACAGAAGATAAAATAGTGGTTGCTTAGGACAAGGGTATTAGGGGGGAAATAGGAAGTGCCTGCTAATGGAGATATATGTATGTATCAATATATATATATAATTTTTGCTTTTTTCTCACTTCTACCTTTATAGATTCGTTGAAATAATTGGGAATCTGTGTTTCAGATTATTAGTCATTTTTTTCTTACAAAATGTCTCATCCATTTATAAAATCCTTTTTATATGTTGCATTATACTTCAAAACATATCGTCAACAATTATGTAGATTTAACATTAAAATAACTTACAAGTTTTCTTTATCACAACTGTTTTTTTAGATGGTATGTCTTCCCCTAACTTGAGCTTTATTTTCTTTCTTTCTTTTTTTTTTTTTAAAGATTTTGTTTATTTCTTTGACAGACAGAGATCACAAGTAGGCAGAGAGAGAGGAGGAAGCAGGCTCCCTGCTGAGCAGAGAGTCCGATGCGGGACTCGATCCCAGGACCCTGGGATCATGACCTGAGCTGAAGGCAGAGGTTTTAACCCACTGAGCCACCCAGGTCCCCCTTGAGCTTTATTTTCTAATTTTTGTTTTGTTTTTAAATATTTTATTCATTTATTTATTTTAGAGTGGGAAGAGGGGCAGAAGGAGAGGGAGGCGAGAGAATCTCAAGCAGACTCCCTTCTGATTGTGGAGCCTGACTAAGGGCTCAATCTCACAACACTGAGACCAGACTTGAACCAAAACCAAGATTTAGACACTTAACTGACTGAGCCACTCAGGTGCCCCTATTTTCTAATTTTTTTTTTAAGATTTTGTTTATTTATTTGACAGAGAGAGACACAGTGAGAGAGGGAACACAAGCAGGGGGAGTGGGAGAGGGAGAAGTGGGCTTTCTTCCTAACAGAGAGCCCGATGCAGGGCTGAATCCCAGAACTCTGGGATCATGACCTGAACCAAAGGCAGTCGTTTAAAGACTGGGCCACCCAGGCGCCCCATCTGTTTTCTAATTTTTAAAGAACAAAATGTTTAGAACCAGAAGAGGGGTGGGGTAAACTTTCTGAGAGTTTCCTTGTCTGGTTATGGGCATTTTAAAGGCTTTTGCTAAAGCCCTAATTTTAAAGGTTATTGCCAAACTGCTTTCCAGAAAAGTTGTGCTGATGTAACTTCCATGTGGACTTTGTGTGTCCATTTCTCCACGCTCTCTTTCTTCTACTGAATATTCTCATCCTATTTAGCACCTAATAATGTATGTCATATTTGAAACCTAATACCTCATTAACATTTTAACTTGCATTCTTTATTAATGAGTTTAAATTTTTAAATATAATTATCAAACATTTTTTTCCTCTTATGTATTACCAGATTATGTAATTTGCCTATTTTTCTATTGAGGTATTATATATTTTACTGCTTTGTGAATTCTTTTTATATATTAAGGATATCATCACATATGTTACTAATAATTTATCCGGTTGATACTTTACAAGGTTTATTCAAGCTATTTTCTGGTTGATACCAGAACACTAATTGGGATTTCATTAGTGAGACAGTTAAGAGCTTGGACTCTGGATTCAAATCCCAGCTCAGCCATTTGTTCAGTGTGTAAAATCTTGGGAAATTCCTCAATCTCTGTTAACTTCTGACAATGATACAAAATAATAGTGCTAACTTCAGAGGATTGTTGAGAAGATTAAAGGACTTAAAAGGTTTAACATAATACCTGTCATAATTTAGTATACATTCAATCATTTCTGGCTCTTACTATTTGTGTTCATTTTATCAGATGAGCTAAACGGAGATAAAGAGAATGATGTGGAATGAATAAGTGTATGTGTTAGATTTGCTGCTCTGTCTGGCTTCTTCCCCTTAACCTTTCCCCAGGTGAAACTTGCTGAAAACCTTTTCACAATGTAGCCTTTGGGTCCTACCATCAGAAATACTGCCAGTGGACTTAACCTCCCTTTTATCAGGTAGCACATTTGACAAGCAATCTCATTCTTATTTTGTTTCAACACCTTGGGAATCTGTTCCATACTCATTATGTAGGTTTTCAAATAAATAAAGCTCACCAAAATAGTGTACTGTTTTCAGGTACAGTGGATACTTCATTATGTGTATTTTTCAAATAAGTAAAGCTCACCAAAATAGTGTACTGTTTTCAGATACAGTGGATACTTCATTAAGTCTGTTTTCCCTACTTCCATAGTAATGACAGTTGTACAGGTAAAAGATGTATTGAGTGAACAAAAAGGTGTTCCTACCTCTGAATATGCTATGGAGACTTCATTTCTTTCTTTCTTTC
>NW_019154091.1:34553172-34558235 GCF_002288905.1 Enhydra lutris kenyoni | reverse complement strand
TCTTTCTTTCTTTCTTTCTTTCTTTCTTTCTTTCTTTCTTTCTTTCTTTCTTCTTTCGTCTTTTTATTGTGACATTGTCCTCTCTCAAATGCTAGGAGGAATAGGAATGTGAGATTTCCATGGGGGAGTCTTTTTATAAGTTGTTTCTTTTTATATCAGTTTTACATATCTGTATTTTCTGTGGTTGAATAAAGTATGTCCTTTCTGTGGTCACTGGTGCAACCTTTGTACATACACTACCCATTATATTCAGATCTCCTTCTGAAAATCCCGTCTGTACAAATGAATGCAAAGTCTGTACTCTTTCACCTTTGAAAAATTTGTAATGATCACCCTATCTTCTTTACCATGAGAATGAAAAATGCCTAAATTCTCACAAAATTCCTTTTATAAACTGTTTCTAGTTTTCAGATATTCAATCATACATGCCTTTTAGAAAGACAAAGAAAAACTTATTGAACTTATTGATGGAAGGGAAGAAAGAAAAATAGTTGATTTGCTACTCTAATCGATTGATGAAATCATTGTAAGTGAGATTATTTATAGTATATGTTTACATATTTATATTTAGTATATACTAAAAATATATGTATTATACATTAGATATATATACACATATAAAACAGGAAGTGATTTGTCATGATTTAGCTTTATAAGAATAGAAAAATGAACTTTAAAGATCATATGGTCTAATGCTCTTAGTTTACAAATGATACAAGCTTAGAAAGGTGGCAGCACATGGATTGCCCAAGACCTTATGTGGGAGAACCTAGCCAAGTATTCAGGGTTGTTTATTGATACCATTACTGTAGTCATATTTTCACTCAATTTTAAACCCTTTTTATTTTGTTTAATTTTATTTTTTACCTGCAGTATGCTATATGCATTCCTATCTCAGAGTCCCAGTAGAAGAATAAGTGATTATTTGGCCTTTACCTGTGCCCTTCACTCTGCCTATGGTGGGCTTTGGGATCGTGTGCCATGTTCAGAGGTTTCCAAATAACCCAAGATCATCATAATTAACTGAATAGGCTTAATACTTGGCACTGAAAATGACGTTTCAATGGCAGTGCCTTTTCATTAAACATGTTAGAAGTACAGCTTGCTCTATTTAATTGCATTGATCATGTACCCCTGAATAATACTAATTGTCTTTCCCCATTCCTTGGGAGGTATTCAGTGCTCGTTCTGGTTAAGTAGCACTGGATATTTCCCCATATGCTAACAATGCCTCTTTAAAAGACTAAAATGCCCTCTTTCTTACCTTCCAATCAAGGCACATTTGCTCAAATATTGGATGGTCCCCTCCCTCCCTTCCTCCCTTCCTCCCTTCTTCCTTCTTTCCTCCCTTCCTTCCTTCTTCATTGTTTTAAATACCAACCCAACACTTGTTCTGATGGGTTGAACACTGAATATATATGATGCACCATAGACTCAGGCCCTGCCTTAATTGAGAGTTTTTTGGAGGTTTTTTGGGCAGATTTTTTTCAGATTTTTTTCATACTTCAATGTCAATCATCGAAGTATGATTGACAAATAAAATACTAAAATATTTAAAGTGTACATTGTCATGAATTGATATATGTATACATTGTGGAAATATCCCCCCCCCCATTGAGTTAATTAACATATCCACTCACCTCACATATTTTTACCTATTTTTTTTTTAGTGAGAATAATTAAGTTCTATTGTTTCAGCAAATTTCCATTATAAAATAAATAGTATCAAATATGTTGATACAAGCGTGTTATACATTAGGTCCTCAGACCTTATTTATCTTACAGTTTGAACGAGCTTTTAATTACACAGAGGAGGTATGAGGTTTTTGGAACTAGCATATCTGAACATGTCACCCCTCTGTCCAGAGATTTTCCAATGCCTTCCCATTGGCTACAGGATAAAATTTCTCTCCTTTTGCATGGCATGGAGGGGGTTTCATGGCCTGGACCTTTCATGTCCAAGTTCAAGGCATACTTGTATAAGCAGTCAAGGAAAACCTCTGGCTTTCAGCTGAAACCTGGAGGATGAGTAGGAGAGAGGGGTACAGTCAAGAGTGTGGGTTGGGTGAGAATAGCCCCAAGCACTGGAATGAAACTAAGTTCAGGTCTTGAGGCGAAAGAGAACGTAGCAAAACCCCTGTTGGCTTTTTTACCCTGGATTCCTCATCTGACCCATAGGCCAGATGATGATTTGAGTATTTATTTTCTCAGTTTTCCCAAGGATGATCCATAACAAGTGAGATTTTAGATGCTGAGAAGAAAAGTTAGTTACCTATACTGGATGCCTTAGGCTAGGTCTTATATCAGGTCTTCCAAGTTTAGTTTTCTCTGGGAACTCTGGCTGAGGAAAGCTGTGAGTGTGGATATCACCGATGACAGGTCATGAATCCATAGGGCTCTTCTCCAACTTAGAGATTACCTCATTATCACATTTCATCTGCAGTGTGCTTGTAATCCCAGAAATTCTGTAACAGGTGCCTGATGACTGTAAGCATTCTGTTTTTGCAAACTCAGGTGCCTGAAGCCATAGCCATACTCTGTCTGCCCTTCAGTGGTCTTCTTGTGCTTGGCCTGGGAGGACTTCCAACCCTCTTAACCTCTACTTTTCAGCCTTGCAAAAATGATGTCTTTCGGGTTGCCTCAATACATTGGGTAGATCACACTATTTCTGATGGCCCTGGCACTAGAGAATTTGTGTCTGAAGGAGGAGAAATATCCCTCCACCCACGAAACAGAATCCCCCTCTTTTTTTTTTTTTTTTTAATTTCTTTCCAGCGTAACAGTATTCCTTGTTTTTGCACCACACCCAGTGCTCCATGCAATCTGTGCCCTCCCCAATACCCACCACCTGGTTCCCCCAACCTCCCACCCCCCGCCCTTTCAAAACCCTCAGGTTGTTTTTCAATGTCCATAGTCTCTCATGGGTTCACCTCCCCTCAGAATCCCCTTCTTAGTGGCAGCAATCTTCTTCTAAACCCATCTGTATTCAGAGCATGTCTAGGGCCATTAAATACCTAGGCATTGAAAGCTTCCTATCCAATGACCAATTCAGCCCCTGTAGATAAGACCTCTTAAAATAGGCCCTATATATAGGCCCTCTGTCAGGACTGCACCAGGGGTGAACGCCACAGCATATGGCCTAAGAAAACAAGATGAATGTTCAGCAAAATTTTTCTGAGCTTTTCCTGTATTGAGTCCCTTTTCCTCTCTGTGATACCTGTTTATTGTGAAATTGTTGGCTGTCCCTCTGCTACCTACCTGTCATTGATTTTCTAAATTACCTAAATCTTTTATCAATTATTTTTCTAAAATGTAAGTCTGATCCCATCACTCCTCTGCCCAGAGTTTTTCAGTGACTTCCCATTGACTATGAGATGAAATCCCTCTTGCTTTGTAAGTGGCAAGGAAGGACTGTCATGACCTAGATCCTGTTCTTTGTTCCAGTTTAGTTCTTCCTCTCCCTACCTCTCACCCCTAGCATTTTACAGTGTGTAAAACCTGAACTGATTCCACAAAGTAGAACTGTGCTGTTATGGCTATTTCTGCACCTTTGCACACACAGTCAGCTCCCTTGAAATAGACATTTTTTCTTTCCTGTTAAGATATATGGAAGTTCTTTCAACTAGACCTACGTGCCTCTTACAAGTCAATTATTATATTATGCTAACTTGCCAGTCTCCATTCTCTTTATGACGTTTTGGGGGTGAGTGTGTATCTTTCTGTGCTGTTTTAGCCTCAGCTCTAATAGAGTATTATACACACCCACTCACTAAATATTTACTGCTTTAGGAACAGTAGAAACAGAGGTAAACAGACAGGCAGGGCTCCTCCTTGTAAGGAGTTTACATTCTAATAAGTAGAAGTGCGTGGCACTAAGTATGTAAACAGACATGATGGTATCTCCTAAGAGGTGTAGAGGAAATAGGAAGGATCAGGTGATAGGGAAGGGTGGTGGTGGCGGTAGCAGGAAGCACTAATTTAGATAGGGATTTCTGGAAAAACCTCACCGAGGACATGGTATTTGAGCTAAAGTCTGAAGTATGAGAATCTAAACAGAGAGTATGGAGCAATGTTGTAAGCAGAGGAGAAAGCAAATGCAGTGGACCCTAATATAGCAATGAACCTGACATGGTAGAGGAATGGAAAGAAGACTAGTGTGAGGACGCCTGGGTGGCTCAGTCGGTTAAGCATCTGCCTTTGGCTCAGGTCATGATCCCAGAATCCTGGGATGGAGCCCCCACATCGGGCTCCCTGCTCGGTGGGGAGCCTCCTTTCCTCTCTGCCTGCGGATTGTGCTCTCTGACAAATAAATCAATAAAATCTTAAAAAAAAAAAGACTATTGTGGGTGGAGCACAAGGGGAGAGTGTTTAGAGATGTGTTTCAAGAGGTAGGGAGGATTTGGATTTTTTTTTAATTAACATAATGTGTCATTTGCCCCAGGGGTACAGGTCTGTGAATCACCAGGCTTACGCATTTCACAGAACTCACTGTTTGTTGAATTAAATGTGTCATCTAATTATGTGCGTATTGGTTGTCCTCATTCTGCTGCATAGCCTTGGGCTCCACTTCTCCCCAGCTGTGTTCCCACTGGACCTGATCCCACAGCAATAAGAGCAAGAGTGTTATACATTTCCCTAGTTTTATTGGTGGAATTTCACCAGATTTGGAAATATTAAGGGCATCAACTTGTTTTCAGTGTTGGTTCTAAGCAGGCCTTTGACAGGAGCCATGTCGTCGTAATGGACTCAGGATGACGTGAGTGACGGTTCCCGAGGAACTTACACTAAGTACACTTCATGGAGATCTCTAGGTAACACCCAGGATGGAACTCCTTCCCTTTGCACCTGGCTTTGGTCTTCATCTGATCCAGTGACCTAAAAAAGAAAAGAAAAGCTCCATGTCCAGGGACAAGTTCACTCCCTACACCAGCAGAACGTTAAGGCTGAACCCAGTGCAAAGACCACAAGTGAACTCTAGAAATGTGACTACATTTTTCCAAGATAGTAATTGGATTTTATATATATATATATATATATATATATATATATATATATATATATAT